>NW_021849056.1:0-1142 GCF_003651465.1 Formica exsecta | reverse complement strand
AACCCAAGGGAAAAAAATCTGGAAAGGGATTATTCGTGCCTCGCGAAAGGACGCTAACCGACAAGGAGATCGACTACGTGCACTGGGACGATCCCAACGAGCTGGTGGATCGTTTACGATTGCTCGACGCTTCGCACCAAGTAGGCCACAACGGCCACGACAACGAGATTCTGTCGATCATCGAGGAACTTCGCGCCGCCGGCATTATTATAAATTAAACTGTGTCTTGACAAAACTAATCAATCGATCGATTGATGTCGCTCGCATCGATGATGCATAACAAATTTGTTGGGATATCCGAGCAGAGCAAAGACGTGACGAACGCCATTTCGTACCGTCGATGGAGCGGATTAATGAGAAATTTCGTGCGCGATGACGACGAGACGACGAAACGTCAACGAACGCTAACGAAACGTCAACGAACGACAACAAAACGACGACAAAACGTTAACGAAACGCCAAAACGAAACGACGAAACGTCAACGAACGCTAACGAAACGTCAACGAACGATAACAAAACGACGACGAAACGCTAACGAAACGTCAACGAAAAACGACGACACGACGACGAAACGTTAACGAAACGTCAACGAACGACGACGAAACGTTAACGAAACGTCAACGAACGACGACGAAACGTTAACGAAACGTCAACGAACGACGACGAAACGTTAACGAAACGTCAACGAACGACGACGAAACGTTAACGAAACGTCAACGAACGACGACGAAACGTTAACGAAACGTCAACGAACGACGACGAAACGTTAACGAAACGTCAACGAACGACAATGGACGACAACAAACGGTTCACGGACAGCAAAGGACGGTTCACGAACGGCTACGAACGGTTGAAGGACGGCCGAACGGTTCAGGAACGGCTGTCGGACGGTTATCTAAAGGCTCAGGAACGGCTCAGGAACGGCTGCGAACGAATCAGGAACGGCTACCGAACGGGTCAGGAACGGCTACGAACGGCTATCGAACGGCGACGAATGACGGATGACAAAGAACCATTATTGAAAGACGATGAACGGGAATAAACGGTTATTGAATGGTTAAAAAAAATTAGAGATATAAATTATAATGTAATTTCTTTTGCACATATTATTACGCGCCGACTAGCCGCACAGCTAAAAACA
>NW_021849055.1:0-220 GCF_003651465.1 Formica exsecta | reverse complement strand
CTCACTTACAGGTACGTAACTAAGTCGTTCCGAGCAAAGGAAACTATCGTACACTTCCATCTTAAATGTGTAAGCCGTGAAGCGTTGTTCCTCAAATTTCTAGATGTGTTATGAAAACTTTCGGTATATCTCACTTACAGGTACGTAACTAAGTAGTTCCGAGTGAAGGAAACTGGCTTACATAGCGATCTTATCTTTTTGAGTCGACAAGCGTTGTTCC
>NW_021849054.1:0-594 GCF_003651465.1 Formica exsecta | reverse complement strand
GAACACTGCACGATTGGACACAGTGGGTTCCGCCCCCCCCCCCACCTTCGGTGGGGCTATATTATCATAAAACTAGACAAATAAGTTTTCATTGAACCTCGCTTCGCGTGGAAAGTTGTAAACCTATGTGGAACCTTACTTTGCATTAAAAAGAATATGTGTGGAGGCTGTATGTTCCGCCCCCCTACGGTGGGGTTTCACTTCCGGAAGATATTACCTAACCCATACCTATTTCTGAATTAAACCTAAAATTTATGCTTCTGCTTGTGCCCTCTTTATGCATAATTACAGGTTTCCAATCGTGCGGTGTCCAATCGTACGGTGTCCAATCGTGCAATGTCCAATCGTGCAGTGTGCGTGTCCAATGGTGTGTTGTACAATCGTGCAGTGTCCGATCGTGCGGTGTCCTATCGTGCGGTGTCCTATCGTGCAGTGTCCGAACTTTCCGTGTCAGATACTACGTGTCCGATCGAGCGGTGTCCGATCGTTCCGTGTCCGCACGGGATACGCCCCTCAGTTTCCTTGATGTGTTATGAATAGTTTCGGCACATCTCACTTATAAGCACGTAACTAAGTTGTTCCAAACGAAGGAAA
>NW_021849053.1:0-213 GCF_003651465.1 Formica exsecta | reverse complement strand
TATGTTTAAAAATAAAATATTTTAGTTAATATTACATTAATTTTTTTATAACATAATTTGCATAATTTTTATGAGATATAGATCGGATAGTCTGAAATTATTTCTTATTCCTTTCCATGAACAATGTAGTGCGCATTTATTTGTAAATGTTTTTTTCAAAAGTCTATAAATATTATCTCGCGGGTTATTTCCGCCTATTTTTATTAAAAACCC
>NW_021849052.1:11580-12908 GCF_003651465.1 Formica exsecta | reverse complement strand
TTCTGGCCAATATTGTTACGAGTATCAGGATAGATTTTTTTTAATAATAATTTCTTATCATTTTAAAAAAGGCAGCAGTTTATTGCTTGCTATAATATTACAAGACCGTTTCCTCATACTCTTTACATCCTTGGAGTATTTTTTCTCATAAGGATTGCCTCCTAATGACGAAGATGTATATATTTTTTCTCTTTAGCTACCAACTTGTATATACACAGCCTAATAGACTATTATATACGCGAAATTTAGTGCCATCAAAAAAAGAAAAAATACATCGCCAGTAATCACAATAATAATTCCTTCCAATAATTTGTAAGCTTTTATTACTATATACGATTAGTTGCAATCATATGAAGGAATACCAGATACTGCACACTTAGTCTTTCAAAAACGGAAGTTTCTTTATATTTCTTCTGGAATAACTGTTTTTTAATAACCAGAATATTCATGCACAAACCGCATATGATATGAAATATTTTTTAAAGCAACCAGCACACGAATAAAAATCGTCTCTAGGATAAAATACTTTTTTAATAACCAGAGCGCACATGCAAATCGCTTCTGGAATAAAATATTTTTTAAACCAACCAGCACACGAATAAAAATCGCCTCTGGGATAAAATATTTTTTTAATAACCAGAGCACACATGCAAACCGCATCTAGTGTGAAATATTTCTTAAAACAACCAGCTCACGAATAAAAATCGCTTCTGGAATAAAATGTTATTTTTTTAATAACCAGAGCGCACATGCAAAACGTTTTTGGTAGGAAATATTTATTTCGACAACCAGTTCACGAATTGATCGCTTCTGGGATACATTCTTCAACCAAAGCGTACATGCAAAACGTTTTTGGTGGGAAATATTTCGTTCGACAACCAGTTCACGAATTGATCGCTTCTGGGATATATTCTTCAACCAAAGCGTACATGCAAAACGTTTTTGGTGGAAAATATTTCTTTCGACAACCAGTTCACGAATTGATCGCTTCTGGGATACATTCTTCGGTAAATATAGCAAAAAGGGGACCCAACCCCAATGACCTTGACCTTGATATATGTTGTCAAGGACATAATTCTTAATAACATTTTCTTCTAATTTAATCGTCGCTCGTTGCTTATTAAAAAGTTATTAACAAAAAAAGTTTGAAATATACCGAAGTACATGCACGGACAGGAAGCACGCGCGCGCGTGAGCCCGCATACACACACACACATGGGGGGGCATGGGGGGTGCAAGGGGGGCCTTCGGCCCCCCTCCCGCATCCATCCCGCCGGTAGGCAGGGTGGACCTCGCTTTACAATGTAGCATGTACTTTGTAAGTTGTA
>NW_021849052.1:0-1957 GCF_003651465.1 Formica exsecta | reverse complement strand
CCCCCCCCCCCCCCCCCCCCCCCCCCCCCCCCGCCGGTAGGCAGGGTGGACCTCGCTTTACAACTTACAAAGTACATACTACATTGTAAAGCGGGTCCACTCTGCCTACCGGCAAGGTGGGTGCGGGAGGGGACAGTGATGCCAGAATTGAGACGCGAGCAACATGCAACCGAGGTGGAGGGGATAACACACACAAGCGCAAACAGCGTACGTGTGAGCTCGGCGCTTCGGCTAGCTTCGGATAACAGAAGAGGACAGATGTACACAAACTGTTATTAAAAGCTCTACAGATTTTGGCTGCAATAAATGAATTCTTGTTTCCAGAGCTTGGAAAAATGCATTGAAAGAATTAAAAAAATTCAAAATATGTTTTAAAAATAGCAAATATGCTTTTACATCAAGATTTTGCATTATAGATAATAATTTTTCTCCTGAGTTTGATTTTTCACTTACGACCATTTCGGTCAAAAAAAGCTTGGTAGTATCCCACAACTCAAGATGTCTTTCAACACATGAATGGCGAGAGAGCCACCGTGTATCAGACAACTTTAAAATTTTATGATTTGTTTCCTGAAAACATTCTCTAAAATCTTGATAAATAGCAGCACGCTTGGGACTACTGTTAATATAATTCGCCATCTTTTTTAAAAATTCTTCACAATATTCCGGTATTTTTGCACATGCAGCATGTGCAGCCAATGCAGCGGAATGGCATGGACATGAAAATGTTAATAAATTTTTACAAACTTCTTCTAACTTTTTTTTGAACGATAGATGTTTTCCTACCATGACAGACGCATTGTCGCAACGATATTTAAAAATGGAATGTTGAATTTCCACATTTCACATTTGAATGCATTAAATAATTTTTCCGCGCTGCTATTTTTCGCATCAATATTAATTAATTTAACTAATTGCGTGCGAATATCTAATGTTTCAGGATCAACATATCGAACAAGAAACGTCATCCATTTTTCATTACTAATATCAGACGTTTCGTCAATAAAAATTGTAAATTTCGTATTTTGAATGCTGTTAACCACACGGGCCGTCTCAACCGGACACAATACATTTGAAATTATACTTTTACATTTTGTTCGACCCATGCTCATACTTTTCAATACGTTAGGATCTTTTCCTACTTCTTGGAAAAAAGTAAGAATTTCTTTTGCCGTTTGATGCGAAATATTCTTATCAGCAATTAACGCGGCATATCGAATTTCTGCTGATTTCTTTCGCTCTTCAAATGACAAAAGTGATTCGTCCGTCATGTTGATACTTTTGTCCGTATTCTTTGTTTCTGTTTTATTATTTTTACATATTTCTATGTGTGCTATTGATTCTGCGTGACGATAAATTTGTGATAAACCACCAACCATAGATTTATCACAAAATGAGCAAAAAAACGAATTTTTGTCATGTGACACTTCGCGTAGCCATGGCTTAAATAATTCGATCTCTAGCCATTGTTGTTTAAATTTCTGTTTTTCTGTTAATTTTTTATTTAAACTCTTATTGTCAGCATTTAATAATAATGATGTACTTTCTTTCATATTATTTTTGTGGCACGCAGAATCCGCATGTCTTAAAACATGTGTGTTGCACGAAATATTTTTATTACATATAACGCAATGATAAAAACTATCATCAGAAGATACTTTACGTATCCAAGATTTTATTCTATCATCACTAAGCCAAGCTTCTGAAAAGCTTCGCTTAGATTTTTTTCTTAATTCTTCACATATTTTTATATACAGTAAAAAATAGGCAGAAACAAAGAATTAAAGAAGAATGAGTAAAATAAAAGGTAAACAATAAACAATAGGGACTCACAATCAGAATTGATTCAGCTTCTTAGATATCAAGATTTCACAAAACACGTATCAAAAAATACTCGGCAATATTAAAAATATTGACTCGCAAGTACAAGAGTACAAGGCAACAAGATTATCTCACA
>NW_021849051.1:0-298 GCF_003651465.1 Formica exsecta | reverse complement strand
GAAAAAAGGCGCCAAGTGCACGCGCACAAGCGCCTTTCGCTATAATAAGAACTTTTATAAAATAGTGTTATTTTACAAAAACACTGTCATATTCAAACTAAAAGACTGTTTTACAAAATAGTTGTTTTAATTTTCTATAAAAATAATGATATAAAAATATTGCGCCAATTAATAAAAATTTATATTACAAAATTCATTTATTATTATTTCTAATATTAAAAATTGCAATGTGATAAAAATAATGGAATATATTTAAGTGAAAAAAATTTTTAATTAAAAAAATAAATTTAAGTATAAA
>NW_021849050.1:1373-3045 GCF_003651465.1 Formica exsecta | reverse complement strand
CTAAATAATTTTTGACGTTAAACCGGAAAAAGCGCACATATTTTACTTAATATAATATGGAAAACATATTTTTGGTAAAAATATTTCCGAAAATACAGCTGAGAGAGAAATAGTTGAACTCTATTCGGCAACTACATCTAATTACTGAAATTAGCAGAGAAAATATGTTATAAAAATATAAATAATGGAATAAGAACAGAGTTCAAACTGAATTTATATACCACAAATTACACATATAAAAATAATATATATCTTTCATTTTACACAGTGGGCATTTAAAAAAAATAGGGAATGCTTCTCGATCCTATTTCAGCAATGTCTTATTTAAAACTACAATTTTAAAACTATGATAATATAAATACATATTTATAAATTTGTCCATATATTTTTTATCCCTCCATAGTAAACCAATTTTAAAGTTAACTCTCCAAATTTTTTTATTTTATTGTTTGCATCATTTTTTATTATTTTAATGAAAAAGAAATACCGCCGAATCTAATGTCACCTAACAACTCCGTGTTAAAAGATCTCGAAATTTGTCGCGTTGTCTGACAACGCGCACGGCACCACACGAACTCCAATCGGAGAGCGTCCCGCCAAAGGAGCGCCGCGAATCACGTAAGGCCCCGCGGCATCGATAATACTATTGATGCGGGCCACGCAGCGGGCACCCGAGAGATCCAAAAATCTCAATAACAACGTTCAATTTTACTAAATCATCGAAAACAACGGTAAGCTCGATCTTTTGAGAAAAACACGCGGAAAGTTCTAGAACTATCCAAAGAACGATAGTATAAAAGCTCTCTCGGAGAACCGCCGGGCGCACTCGATCGTGAACTCCATCCGTGACAGTGTGTGATCTCTTATCTCAAAAAATCGAATCTTCGAGAAGAAAAGTCGCTCGCTTTTCCGTTCGTACGGCCGCTTACGAGACGCGAAGTTTTCGATTACGTTCAAACTAGATTTTCGCCGCTCGCAATGAATCTATCGCTACTTCAATCAAGCCGATTGTTCCGTCGCTCGCGGAATCGCGTCTCCCTTCCGTTGCTCGCGGAAGTGCATCGTTTATTCCATCTCTCGCGGAATAGCAGTTTTGCGCCGTCGCTCGCGGTAACAAGTTTGCTGAAAGAGATCTTGTACTATTTTTATTGACGAAGACTTGTAGGCTCATTTATTTTACGAAATAAAGACACTGTTAAGCTTATCGATTCTCTCGAGCTATTTCGAACTCGGTTCCCGCAATCCTTCGTCCATTCGCACACATAAAACTGGTAGCTGTAGTTGCCGAATAGAGTTCAGCTATTTCTCTCTCAGCTGTACTTTCGGAAATATTTTTACCAAAAATATGTATTCAATATTATATTAAGTAAAGTATGTGCGCTTTTTTCCGGTTTAACGTCAAAAATTATTTAGTACTTCTAGTGTCAAGGCCACTTTAGACGATCTATAATTCATGACGAAATAAGGATATATTTCTATTTATAATTTTTATTTAATTTTAATTATTTTGCAATTAATTTATAAATGTACTCACAATTTTTCGGATGTTCTTTAATATATACTTTTTATATATAATTTTGTCCAAAATTCTGTCGTGAATTGTAAATCGTATAAAGTTACCTTGAAACTAACATTCTCAATATATAACTTTTCTTTATCTATGTTCTGTTCT
>NW_021849050.1:602-865 GCF_003651465.1 Formica exsecta | reverse complement strand
AATAATAAAATCCTAGTTAAGTCAAATCCGCTTCACGCTGCACGCCGCTTCGCGCCGACCGCTTCGCGCTTACGCTTCCCGCTGCCGCGTCTGCCGCCACCCAGCGCACGCCGCCTAACACCGCACGGCCCTGCACGCTACTCTGTACATATTTCTCTTTCAATAAACGATCTCTCTACCTATACTGTGTCTACGCAAGCTTGAATCTCCCCTCCTCTCGAACCCGGACACCGACGAGCCGATCCGAGCGTCGAGCGAGGTGA
>NW_021849050.1:0-298 GCF_003651465.1 Formica exsecta | reverse complement strand
CAATAATATATATCTTTCATTTTACACAGTGGGCATTTAAAAAAAATAGGGAATGCTTCTCGATCCTATTTCAGCAATGTCTTATTTAAAACTACAATTTTAAAACTATGATAATATAAATACATATTTATAAATTTGTCCATATGTTTTTTATCCCTCCATAGTAAACCAATTTTAAAGTTAACTCTCTAAATTTTTTTATTTTATTGTTTGCCTCATTTTTTATTATTTTAATGAGAAAGGAATACTGCCAAATCTAATGTCACCTAATATGCACCAGGGAGAAATTGATCGGATT
>NW_021849049.1:6369-7399 GCF_003651465.1 Formica exsecta | reverse complement strand
ATTCCAGATGCATCGGTCGTTAAAATGAATGATTTGGAAAAATCTAAATATTGCAGTACTGGCTCTTCGCACAGTTTTTGTTTTAAAATTTCAAAAGATTCTTCTTGCACAGATGTCCAGTTTTATCATTTGAAGCGGGTATCGTTTTTTAATAAGTTTGTTAATGGTTTGGCGAATTTGGAAAAATTCGGTATAAAGCGTCTGTAATATCCTGCAAGTCCTAAAAATTGTTTAATATTCCTAGGTGTTTTAGGTCTTGGAAATCGTTGTACCGCTTCTAATTTTTTCGGATCTGGTTTTACTCCGTCTTTACTGATTACGTGTCCCAGATAAGTTACTTCCGTTTTTAAAAATTCGCATTTGTCTGGCTGTAATTTTAAATTAGCTTCTCGAAGACGTTCCATTAAAGCGTTGTATTTTCTTTCGTGTTCTTCTAAAGACGTTGCATAGATAACAATATCGTCCATATAAACGAATAATTCTTTGCCTTGTAACCCAGTTAATACTAAGTCCATTAGGCGCTGGAAAGTAGCCGGAACATTTTTTAGACCGAACGGCATTCGATCAAATTCGTAATGTCCAAAAGGAGTAGTGAAAGCTGTTTAATGACCATCTTCGCGGTTCATTTTTATTTGATGAAATCCAGATGCTAAATCGCATACTGAAAAATATCGAGCTCCTCCTAATTGGTCTAATATATCGACGATATTTGGTAAAGGATATGCGTCTCCGATAGTTTTATCATTTAAAGCGCGAAAATCTAATACCATTCTCCATCGTTTATTTCCTTTGGAATCTTCTTTCTTAGGTACAATCCATATAGGCGTATTATATGGCGATTGTGAGTGTTTAACAATTCCTCCTTCTAACAGTTCCTCTACCTGCTTGTTTATTTCCTCTTTATGAATTTGCGGAAATCGATACTGACGAGTGTTTATTGGTTGGTCATCTGTAGTAGGTATTCGATGTTGTAATACGTGAGTTGCGGTTAATTTTTCTCCAGGAATATATGAAATCGATCTTGACTGTC
>NW_021849049.1:0-3897 GCF_003651465.1 Formica exsecta | reverse complement strand
CAGTGTAAAGTTGAAATTGACCGATTAATAAAAAAATGTGGAATGTTCTCTCATACCATGGATGTATATAACGGAAAATATTCATACATAGAAGAAATACCTCGCGATATATGCAGAAGAATGCACGATTATGGTACCTATCAAATGGCCAATACTTACATAACTGGTTTAAAATCAAATCAAACCACTACACGTCCAATAACACTCGCTGGCAGTGTGGACAACGACGGAGGCTGTATCGGAGGAGCATATTCCGATCCTTATGGAACATGGACAGATGTAATAGTACTTGCAAGCGTAAGAATTACACTACAAGATTATATAGCAGACGTAAAAATAAACACTAACCGAGTACAGCTCAGGTCGGGTGTAGCATGTAAATTTGGCTCCACACACTGCACAGATGTAGAAGGGGGAGATACGTACTGGGATCCAGTACCTACCGATACTTGCAAACTTTACAATTTCGGAATATTATTCGAGGGGTACGCATACAAAATAGTCGATAAAGATAAAGATCATCCGCAAACAGTTTACTCTTTAACCACACAAGACACGGTATTCGCACTGACTAGCAAAGGAAAATACAATACATGTGGATATCCATTAATAACAACAGAGCATCCTAAACTATTAATTTTCGAGACCGTACGCGGTACCACTGTTTTTAAAAAGCAATCTGGAATCTCAAATCTCGATATCTTTACCTATATGAATTCTAAATTTCTTTTTAAAAACAGTGGTACCGCGTACGGTCTCGAAAATTAATAGTTTAGGATGCTCTGTTGTTATTAATGGATATCCACATGTATTGTATTTTCCTTTGCTAGTCAGTGCGAATACCGTGTCTTGTGTGGTTAAAGAGTAAACTGTTTGCGGATGATCTTTATCTTTATCGACTATTTTGTATGCGTACCCCTCGAATAATATTCCGAAATTGTAAAGTTTGCAAGTATCGGTAGGTACTGGATCCCAGTACGTATCTCCCCCTTCTACATCTGTGCAGTGTGTGGAGCCAAATTTACATGCTACACCCGACCTGAGCTGTACTCGGTTAGTGTTTATTTTTACGTCTGCTATATAATCTTGTAGTGTAATTCTTACGCTTGCAAGTACTATTACATCTGTCCATGTTCCATAAGGATCGGAATATGCTCCTCCGATACAGCCTCCGTCGTTGTCCACACTGCCAGCGAGTGTTATTGGACGTGTAGTGGTTTGATTTGATTTTAAACCAGTTATGTAAGTATTGGCCATTTGATAGGTACCATAATCGTGCATTCTTCTGCATATATCGCGAGGTATTTCTTCTATGTATGAATATTTTCCGTTATATACATCCATGGTATGAGAGAACATTCCACATTTTTTTATTAATCGGTCAATTTCAACTTTACACTGTACTACTTACTTTCACAGATTCGAATTCGTTAATTTGGAGCAATTGTATATATACTTGTTCACGTTTAACATCTTGCGGTGGAATGTCACACTCTTCGATGGTTAATAAAGATAGTGTCGTTAGATTTGCTGAAGAAGATCCGCAGTCATACCCTATTATTCCAAGAGTTTGATAAATTTTTATTAGCACTACCAGTATAGCAATTAGTCGCTTAATGTTGAGGTCCATCTGAAAGTTTTCATAATTGTTTATTAGTAGGTTTAATATATGAAATTCGTAAGCGGTTAGGATGTACAATTCGGCTATTTTTCTTTATTCTAATTTTGACGTTATTTTTATTAAAAATTTCTAGAACTTCGTGAGGCCCAGTATATTGATCTCCGAATTTACCCGGTTTTGGACCTTTTAATAAAAATACTTGATCTCCCGGTTTAAAAGTTTGTGGGTTAATTTTTCTATCGTAATAATTTTTTGATTTAATTTTAGCTTGAATAACGTTATCGCGTGCATTTCCCTGAATTGCGTGAAGTTGAGTTACAAGATTTATTAAATATTCGTCGTAATTTGCTAATTTATCCCCAGGAGGTAGAAGTTCGTTCGATGGAACACGTGCTATCTTTCCAAAAACCAGCTCATATGGAGTGTGCTTTGTTGCTTCATGTACGCTCGTATTATAATTAAACATGGCAAGGCTAATCCATCTATCCCATTGTTTTTGTTCATTCGCGTATTGTTTTAAATATTCGCCTAATGCGTGATGTGATCTTTCTAATGATCCGTTTGATTGAGGATGGAAGGCTGTTGTGCGAAATTTACGAATTTTAAATAATTTTGCAATTTTCTTTATTAGATCGCTAAGGAAATTTCTGCCTTGATCTGTTAATATTGCTTTTGGTGCTCCAAGTACGCAAATAAATCGATCTACAAAAGCTTCTGCGATGGTTTCGGAAGTTTGATTCGGTAATGGTATCCCCATGCAAAATTTAGTTAATTGATCTTGTAATGTTAGAATATATTCGTTTCCCCTTTCAGTTTTAGGTAAAGGGCCTACGATATCCATGGCTACTTTATCAAAAGAAGATCCTGGTGTGTCTGTGATTATCATTGGTTGTTTCGTTTTTACTCGTACAAGTTTTTTCAATTGACATTGTAAACATTGCTGTATATACCGTTGAACATCTGCTTTCAAGTTTTCCCAGTAATAATTATGTTTTATTCTGTTATAAGTTTTTGTGACTCCCCGGTGTCCTCCCGTCGGTAAGCAATGCATTTCACTGATTATAACGGAACGTAAATCTTTCGGTGGATATTTAATTAGTCCGTGGCAAATAATAACTTTAGTAGGAGCGTCGGTGAATATTGATTGTATATGTGATTTGACGTCATTCCATGGAACATTATTAATAAACTCGGTTTTTGCAATACTAAATGTTTCTAATTTTAAATCTTCGGTTATTTTCCGTAAGTCTGTTAAGATTTTAACTATATGTTTAAGAGTAGCCGTAGGGCCTTCTCGTTGTTCTTCGCTGACAGGTAAAGCCACATGATAATGATTTTTATGTTTTATGGCCTTAACCTTTCCTAGAACAAGGGATCCTAGATTTGGAAGCTCTTTTCTTTCGAAAAGTTTTTGTGAGCCTGAATCTAAAGGTCTTCCCTGGGTGTCGACGAAATATACTTTATTATCTTTTCGTAAAAATAATAATTCTCGAGAGTCTATGACATTACCATGAGTTATTCTATTTTCAATAAATGCAGGTTTCGTTTTTCTTGATTTTAAATTTTTGTTAATAATATTTTGTTCGTTTTCTTCTTCGTCTTCTTTTTCACTGTCAGAAATTTTATCAGGCGGATCATTTCTTTCTTCGATTTCTTCGATCTCTCCCTCGTCACTATGCAATTCGTTGGTTATTTTATTTTGCTCAATACTTTGTCTTGCAGTTCGGCTTCTTGTTTGAATTTTATTTTGTTTAGGAGGATCGTGTATTAAAGCTTTTTCGGTAATTGATAAATAATCTGGTTCGTTTAATTCTGTTTGTGTAAATGGAAGAGTATCGTTATTGTTATTTAATAAATCGCTTTCAGCTATTATTTCTTCGTTTTCTTCCATATCGGAAAAGTATAAATGGAAATCGTCATCTTCTTCTTCTTCTTCTTCGCTATCGGATTTTTCTAATAGTTCGGCAATTAATCGTGCATCTTTAGGGTTATCTGGGTTTAAAAGTTTCTTGTTTTTTATAATTTTACAATCTATTTTTTTGATATTTACAGGATTTCTTGATAATGCGTCTGCGTTTACGTTTGTTTTTCCCGCTTTGTATACATACCTCATAATCATATTCTGCTAATTTTAATCTCCAACGAAGTATTCGCATATTTGCGTCTTGTGCGTTTTTAAACCACATCAATAGTTTATGATCTGTAACTAAAGTGAATTTTCTTCCGTATAGATATGGTCGAAAATGTTTAACGCAATATACAATAGCTAGTGCTTC
>NW_021849048.1:24714-57188 GCF_003651465.1 Formica exsecta | reverse complement strand
CGAAAAAAATTAGAAATTAATTAGATTAATATATATTAATTTCAAGATGAACAAAAAGAAATATGGAAAAAATGGCGATAATCCAGGCAAATGAAATCATTATTTCGTTGCTGGATTTTATATATTTATACGTACAAACATATATCTTACCTTTTGTTTTAGGCTTTACCTAAGAGGTTTCTTGACGATCATCTTCGTCGACCGCTTCAACATCGTCATCGGCCGCTTCACCATCGCTATCGACATACTTGGCTCCGGAAAATGAAAGATAGACCTGAAAAAAAATTTAATTATTAATTATTACGAAAAATAAAATAATAAAATTATTAACTATTATATATATATATATAATCGAAAATATATCGAAAAATGGTAATTAATTATGATAATAATACAATAGATAGGGGCATCGCAGCAAGAAATAAAAAGATAAATTTATTTACATACAAAGATTAAATAAATGTATATAAATTCTGTATACTTTATAAAAAGTGTAATATTTTTCAATAAATTTTGTAAACTTCTTATTTTTTTAAATATTATTGCATATCAAAAAATATAACAAAAATTATTTATATAAACTTTATTGATGTATATTTTTTCAGCATGATTCAAGCAGGTTTTAATTCAATAAACAAAATGCTCAGATACAATATAATCTTTAGATATTTTATATTAGTCTATATCTTTAAATATAGATAAAAATTTTAGCGTACTTACTGAAGAGGAAGACGGCGAGGAAGATGGTTGCTAGAGGCAAATGCTCTACCTAAAAGGCTGTTTGGTGGGCATCTTCGTCGGCTGCTCCAGCATCGGCATATCTGGCCCTGGGAGTTGAAATTGTTAAATTTGAAAAAAAATTAGAAAAAATATTTAATTTAATAAAATTCACGCGCGATTACGATATATAGAACGCGATATATGAAAGTAAGTCGATACAAATCACGACAAATTAATAATTTTCTTCGATATTAAAAATTTTAATTTTACAGGCAAATTTATATTTTAACTCACAAATTAATTACTAATATAATAATATAATAATAATTTTATTAATTCTAAAAAGCTAAAAGTACTTTATGTCAAATTCATGAATCTCGAATTGTGTTAGATTTATTAATTTTTAACACAGCTGATCCATTCAATTCCTCCTTATATTAATTAAGGAAATTGTTTATTTTAATATATATAGTCTGAAAAAATATTTTAAGTATAATTTGTAGATAAATAGATTGAGGCGGTGTCCCAAAATTCACTACCAGTACTGAAAATGTATAATTCACTTTACATATATTATAGATTTCCAGTACTCTAGCAGTAAATTTTGGAACACAGCCTTGGATTGTACATGTAGTCAAAAGATAGATTATTATTTACATAAATATATATATATATAAATATTGGATGTTTATTTCATATATAACATTTATGTCTTTTTTTATTTCTAGCAACAGATCGTCCAAAGATCACTAGTAATTTAACAAATATACAATCATCGATAAATGAAGCTGAACCATTGGGACAGAACAACAGCTCAAAAAAAACAGAATGAACAACAAACGGAAGATGAAGAAGAGAAGGCAAATCGTGAGCTACGGAACCGCTAGTCAACTAATGACATTGCAAATTGTGAAATATACATCTGTTGAATATGCAATACATTCAATCATTTCATCGCGAGATTATGCATAATGTGATTACTGTATAATTTTTATTGTAATAAAAAATAATGTTCCAAAATTCGTTCTACTTATTTACATATTTATATTTTATCACAATCTCGCATATAAATATAATAAAATGTTTTTGTATCTATACACAGTTTTTGTATCTACACTATATACAATTTGTTAGCTATTTTAATTTATTACATTCTATATATAAACTTTAAATAATCAAATAGTATTTTGTACATGAGCACATGACATTCTCTCTTTTAATCCGTAATTAGATAAATTATTTAAATGTGCTTTTATTTACTAACTTTTAAAATTTTAGTTTCATTGACAGTTTTTATTGTAACACATTGTCATCTTCAATATATACAACATCTTGTTCTTGAGAAATGCTAATTAATTCTTGAGTGTTAAATGTAGATATGTATTCAGAATCGTCCTGTAATTGAGTCATAGGATAATTCGAAGTCGACGATTCCAACCAGTTCCAAACTTTTTGATGGGTTCCTGCAGTTTTAGGTACTGGTACTTCTTCACGTATTTTCCAAACTGCAAGAAGTTCTGGTGCTAATAAATCAATGTACGATCCTAATGTAGCCAACGATTGCTTCCAGGATGGCTCAAAAAAGTCGTTTGCATCCTTTTTATTAGATTTTAAACAAAGCTTTTTATTCGTAAAATCTATAAAAATATTTTCATAATTTACATTATATAGAACAATTGAAAGAATATACTTAAATATATATTTTCTTACTTTCATATATATGTCCCATGTTACATTTGTTGGAAAATGTCAGAGGTACTAACGGCTCGGCTTGAGCTGATAAAGCTTTTACCCACATATTTAATGCATAACAAGATTTGCTATTTATGGGAGAATATTTGTCCAATGTGTTTTCATGTGTTATACGTTGATAAAATATGTCGCCTAATAATAATGGAAAGATATTTTAACGTTTAGGCATCAGCAACGTTTTAAGATATTAATAAAATATAAGAAAATATATTAATTGTACCAATCGAGTTTTGATTAAAGTAGAACACTTCTCCTTTTTTTGTACTTGTGATTAATGTGCTACCAGTGTTACACAGTTCAAATCTACTTCGTAAATATGGATTCAAGCACGTATACATGTATGTATACGTATGTATGTGTATGTATATACATATGTGTATGTGTTGTATGTTATGTGTTTGTGTATGCAATTAAAAACGTGTATGTAAATATAAAATCACGTTTTTAATTGTATAATTTATTGAAAATTGGAAAATGTCCATAAATAAAAGCGCGCGCCTATATTGTTCTAGTCATGAGATAAATAATAAATGTTATACAAAAAAAATTGTTTCTATATAAGAAAAGAAGAAAGAAAGAGGCGACGGTAGATCTTCGACATCTTTTAAATTTAAAAGAGACGATGCTAAAGATTATTGCATTTTATTTAAATAAAATAATTTTTTAATTTTTTGTTGGATTATATAGTAATGATTTTATCATTATTATTCCGACAGATCATCGTGTTCAAGACAGTCCTGAAAATAAAGAGAGAGAAAGAAACAAAATTCCACAAAACTACACAATAGCCGCGAACGATTGTCTGCCCTATGTGGATCTAATTGTCACTTTTATTGTTAGTTTTTACTTGAATATATGATACACACTAAAAAAACCTCACAAAAGTAAAAAAATACTCCAAGTATATAAAAAACCTCAACTTGTCTTTCTTTCAATCTTTCATGAGAAAGCGTCTACCGTATGTGTTCCCATGCAGCAATCGGATCAGATCGGGCTTCGTCGGGAAACGGTTTTTTTTGGACCTCTCACAGATTGCTGAGTCGGCGTTTTGCACTCCGTGCCTGCTAAGATGTCCTCCTCAGATGATATTGACGATGGCAATACTATCGGTATATCTGGCTGATCCAAGCTTGCCGCGCCGTTAAAAACTCTTTAACTTTCGCGGAGACTAAAAGAAGTTTAAATTTATAATTAAAAATAATCATAAATAATATATTTAAATAAAATAACAGGATATCCTACATGTATGTCCTGGATGCCCTTTGGACGTCCTAAGGACATCCTTGTGCTGTCTGGGTTGGGTTTAATAGCACTCAAAGCGATCAAACTTACTACATTCGAAAACGCTAATAGTTACCGGTAGGGTCACTCATGCCGGACAGGTCGAAGGGGAAGAGTCAGACTAAGAGAGACACCGTAATTATTATATATTTATTATATTAATATTTTTAAATAAAATAGAAGCAAAAGAGACAGTAATTGAGAGAATAGAGAAATAGAGGCCCCAAAATATTTTTGTACCCCCCTCGGGATTTAGAAATATCTTGATATGTGATATGACAAACGAAAAATCGATTTCTAAGAAACAGAAATCTATTCTACTAAAATTTTCCTATAGTTTTGTAATCTTTAATTTTTTTACAGAGTTTTAATTATTAGCAGCATTAATTAATTCTTTCACGGTAATAGGTATACTGTCAGCTATACTGCTTTATACGACATGCGAAAAATTATGATTTCCGAAACTCGGAGATCTATTCTATTATAATTATTATATTTTCCTATAGTTTTAACCGTATTCTTTCGAATTCATGTAGTTTTAATCATTAATACGCGGCTCAGCCATTATAAGCTTTTATTGATATAAAGTAATGCATAACGCAATGTCGAGATAATCAATCAGCATCGCGGAAAAGAGGCAATAACTTGATATTTGCGAGTACCGATCTAACAATTTTTCTTTTTTAAGAGTGGATATTGCACAAATATGTATTGAGCAAAAAAAATAACCCACCATTTTACGCAGTCGGTAGGACTCGAACCTACGCTCCCAGAGGGAATCTGATTTCTAGTCAGACGCCTTAACCACTCGGCCACGACTGCTACGTATACTTATTCGTACAAACTGAAAAACTTACATACGAACAAATTTCTAATACATCATAAATTTTATATTAAATATGATAATTAATACATGATGGTAATTAATAGATGACACGTGAAATATTCTGATATATTAAAGCTCTCAAATAAAGTTTTGAAAAATAGGGAAAACTTTTGTATATTTATTAGTCGTCAGATATTTTTTTAAGCCTTTTATTCGAGATCTGATACATTTTTTACATACTGTAAAACAGTGCTCGGAGATAGTTGCCCTTTTCAGGCCGATTCCGTGGCTCACGCCTATTGCCCCCCACTCACCGCTTGTGCGTTAGCGACGAGTCGTCTCAAAATTAAAAATTTTTTCTTCAATATTTTATATTTCATTGATATAACATATTGAAGAAAAACTTTTATTTATAGAAAAGTATTGTCTTATTATTATATTTGGGCATTCTTATATACGGACGCTCCTGAGACAAAGCGTCGCGCTCCTTAGTTACGCGTATCTGGCGACTCGTCGCTAACGCACGAGCGGTGAGTGGGGGGCAATAGGAGTGAGTCACGGAATCGGCCCGAAAAGGGCAACTATCTCCGAGCACTGCTGTAAAAGACAATAATCATCAATTTCTTTATGGTTACTTGTTAAATTATTTTAACCATTGTTACGCGCGCGCGGGTGATCTTCATATATGAGACTACCTCGGCAGAATCAGGCGTACGCGTTTAAATTAAATGCGGGTATGGGGGTACGATATATACAGACGGCATGCGTCGCGCATATACACGACGTTGATCGATCAACCTATTCTTCGCGGAGCTCCCGTACGTGCCGTATAGCGCAGAAGCGTGGTGAACGCACGGCAAGCCCGATCGCCGTCGATTGTCACCCCAGTTTGCCCGACTTGGCTCGGTGACGAGCACGTGGTGCGTGCTCACATCCCGCATGCGAGCACCACGGTATCCGAGCAGCACGTGGCGACAGGAGCCAACATGAGATGGCTCGCTCTCCCTACGTTGAACAGAGTTTCGCGCGGGTTGTCTCGCCGAGCCCCTCCTATCACCAGGAGAGCACTCCACGCAAAGAGGCTGTTCTTCCAGACCGGCTCAGTCTATTGCGATATTCCGTCATACCTTGACTTTCGCCCGTGAGGAATTTTTTCAACAGGAACGCATGCGGCCGCCTGTAATTTCGTGACGCCACCGATAGAAGCGCTAGTGTCAACAAGCTGCCGGCCTACCTATGTGTACACGCACGATTATGTACAGGGTGTATCGCGAAATTACACGAGGACGTGATTTCGTACGTGATGAGCGTTAGAAAGTGCATGTAAACTCAAAATAACTTGATAGAGCTAGTATCGATGTGATTTACGCCATGTGAATATGCAACTGTCAAAAAAATGCGTATCTCGTTTTTAATATTTTTTTATGACAATATGAATACAATAAGATTTTATATATTAACGTGTAATTGTTCAAATTTCGATATAAACCATGAAACTTTGTAATAGAAGCAGATACAAGAGATATGTAAAGTTTTTTTCTAAGATAAAAGAAGAAAAGAATTAAAAAGATGAATTATTAAAAAGATGAAATTTTAAAATTTAAGAACTCAACGAACTTTTATTAAATCTAATAATTAATACTTCAATCTATTTTATTCATGATTCATATAGATTGCACAATTCCATTATCTACCGCTTTGTTCGCGATTCATGGACATTGTCGCTTACTCTAATGTCACGAGTCACCCTATATATACGTATACATACACATCGCCCCTTTTGCAGGTAGCGATCCCCACTTGGACGTGCATCGCCTTTAATTTTAGGGGAAAACGTAATAACGTTCGATCTTATATTTGGGATATAACTGTCTCGTACCCTGCGGGATGCGCAATGACGCGCGTACGACATATAATGACTCGACGAAGCTCTCGAACAATCGTGGAAGCCACCGAAGCCGGGCGTTCGCCGGTGTCGAGGGGGGAGAATCGCCTCGTAATATTAATGCCGATTTTGGGGAAAAACGGTGTCACTGTCCCGCGAAGACAGTCTGTCCTGACGGCATTTAGGGCGGCTCCACGAGGCGGTCGTTCGACGCGACGTCGCGCGCACGAATCCTCGACGGGCGGTCGCAGCTTGGCATGAGCGCGCCGTCCGGGCGGCCACGGGCCCGCTAACCCTGCCGAAATTTCCGTCCACTCCGGAGTCAATGAACCAATAAGCAGTGGAAAGAGATCGCCGTGGACCAATGGGATATGGCTGAGTCGTGGCTGCGCTTAGGGCCCGCGCGGCTCTTCCTCAAAATTGTGTCTTTCCGATCCACGGCGAACAGGAGGTGACGGGAGGTGCGAGCGCGAACGTGGACGCGACGTTCGTCGCGACCGGATGCCTTCTGCGATGTCCTGCGTTCCTGCTCGCCGCTCGGTTAAATTGTTGATTATGTCCATTCTGCCCGTTGACTGCAGATTACGTGTGGGCCACGTGTAAATTAGCGCGTGTGGAAAGCGGGGGAGGAACATCATGCGTCGAGCCAGACTAGACGTGCCGCGAGAACTTTCGTATCGAGGTTGCCTCTCGAATGGTTAGGTTTCACTACCGTCTTAAAGGGACCCATTCGTAACGTTCTGCCGCTACGACGTGGTGCATGTCTCTGGCAATTATTGATATATCGACGAATATTGCATAAATGTAGGCATTGACAACTCTGAAACGTAGTATTATTGTATACAGCGAGTAGGATAAATATTATCCAAAAAGAATGTTTTGATTAATACCTTGCTTATCCGTCAATTGGCGCATTGAAATTAAAAGTACATGGATAATCGTATTATTTATTATTCCATAAATGTGCCGATAAAGATTTCCACCTTTCATTTATTAATTATTTACGCATTTTGACATATGTCTTGATGTAATAATTTTAATCCTGAGTCTCGAAGAGTGATCTCTGCAACACATAAAAGAATATAATATCGTTCGACAAAGTGTATGTAAAATGTTTTTATTTGTCGATTGATATTGTGTTATAATCGCGCTCGCGATATCGACATGCAATCCTGTTGAGCGAAAAGCATTTCAGACGAAAGTAGGTACCATAGGTAATACAAGAACGCTGATGAAACTTCCTCGTTTCGCGTGCTAGCCTAGTACGAGGAGGGGCTAAATGAGACAACCCGCGCGAATGCTCAACTGTACGAGAAAGGAGAAAGGACGCCGTTCCTGCTTCCCTGATAATGTACGGCCTATGTGCGGGATGTGAGCACGCATCGCGTTTCATTGCGGTCAAGGAACAACGGCCATAAATGCGACGCGACGACACTTTCCCGATGTGTGCACGTACATACACACACGCGAAGAGAAAAAAATATTAACTCGTCTCTTGTCAAAGCATCGAGCGTCAGCGAAACGCGGAGGACGAACGTATTTCCATACGTGTTTCCATATGTGCTTCGACTTATTTTTTTTTCCAGCCCATGCGACGGATCGCGATAAATCCGTAGTCGCAGCCGCAGCAACGGCTTTCTTACGAAACTCGAAAATTTACGTAACTGTGAATTCATTTCACGACGATGGACGAAAATTATTTCGCTTTGCTCAAGACTGCATTCAGGGGTATAAATTCACATGTCACATCTTTCACAAGTGCAATCGACATATTAAAAAAAAAAATAAATGATATACGTAAAACGTGGATGTATTTCCTGTGTTACGTATCTCGACAAAAGTTTTACCTTTCTTTTGACCCCGACGTGATTTGAACACGCAACCTTCTGATCTGGAGTCAGACGCGCTACCGTTGCGCCACGGAGTCTAGTTATATCGATGTCTTTAGATCGATAACTAGTCTTTCCGACTGACAGATTATCCGATTTTTTATATCTAAAAGCGAGTTGTGTTTAATTAATTATGCGTTGCAAGAAGCTTTAAATAAAATTTATAGGAGAGGATAAACTTATATCACGAAAAACTATTACATATAAATATAAAAATAAAGAAAAAAACACTATTTTATATGTATATACAATAAGATCGTTTAACACACTATATAAAAAAAAAGTTAATGAATGTGATAAATTCAATAAATTGTTATATACCAATAATAATTTATATAATTTTTTAGAGTATATCTAGTAAGAATTTTTTTTAATGTGTCGCATATTGTAAATGTATGAATAATTATAGGAAATATGTGTGTATTATACCATTGACATTTTTAATTTTTTCTTATTTTTTAAGCAATACTTTATACAAGATACGATTTAATAAAGTATATATAATATTTATATGTACTATGTATTAATTACACATAATATGTAATATATAATATGTAATGAAATATACAGTAATAATAATGTGTATACGCGCCTGTAAAATATGCGATGACATGAAATGTTTTCTGATATTCATTTGCGATGTATTAACTGGTCGCCGATTTCTCTCGAGTTGTAGAGAACGTGTCAATTGGGCGTGGTCCGTGGTAGCATCTTTTAAATGAAACCTGTATCAGGATACTACGTGGCTTCGGAGCCTTCACTTCCGTTCTCCTTTTTTTTCGATACCATGATTATTATTACATCGGCCGTTCCGTTCTCCCCTTCGCCGTTTCATAAACGTTCAATAACGATCCCTTTTAACCGAAACGGGCAGGAATGGCGAGCCCCCGACGACAACAACGTCAACAGGATCCCATCTGCTCGCAAGAGCATTGAAACTCCGCGAATAAGCTTCCGTAAGGAGCATACGTTCTTTCGCTATGTATCTCGTAGATTGGAATCTACATCTTGTTCTCTCCTCAAAGATACGATTATTCTCGCTGTAAATAATATTCTTGTATATCACACTATACATATATATGATAAAACACAAGAAATTCTATTTATTAACAAAAGATAAAACAAAATTAATACCTTATTAATCGGAGTCTCTTCATATTTATATTAATCTTTTTGAGCATTTATCTTGATCAAAGATATATCATTTGATTTAAAGGTTAATTCTTCGGTTGAATAGTACATATTTTCTATTAGATCCTGCGCTCTCGAGATTGTCGCATGTTTCGCAGTAAAACTTCTTTTCCACAAAAAAATGGATCATCATGATTAATCAAGTTACGCTCAACTTACAAATTTAATTAATGTTTATATGCAAAATTGATTTATATGTATCGATAACTTTTTTCAACAGTAATACTCCGCCTGATCGACTAAACTCGTTTATATATTGAGAAAGTAGATGATCGCTCCCACAGATGTCGCGCGTACAGAATGTTCCTAGATTGCCACATGCTCGGGGTACCGCTACCTTCTTGCATGACATGTACTCCTAATAGGTGTGAACCACGGCGCCGCGTGCCGACGCAACCCATTGGACCTTCGAAGGAGACGCTACCACTGCGTTTCGTTAATCGTACCCCACGCGGTCGTCGCGCAGCTCGAGTGCGAAGCCGCAAGCGTGGGGTGCGTAGCTTCACACGCGCGGAACAAAAAAAAAATGGCAGCGGTGGGATTCGAACCCACGCCTCCGAAGAGACTGGTGCCTTAAACCAGCGCCTTAGACCGCTCGGCCACGCTACCGCTGTCAACTGATCGATTTGTTATTTAACTGCTTTTAACAGCATTTTCAGAAAAACTAGAGCAAGTTTAATCTTGTTCTTATTTTTACCTTGTGTGGAACAGATAGTGGAAAAAGATCTGAATCAGACGAGTAAAGCAAAACTTTATATCTAGAGAAACATAGCATGCAGTTTCTGAGAGAGAAACATAACTTCTTTTCTCTTTTTATATTTTTGTAGTGATAACATATATTACTTGCATAATGCACATAGCATGTGCAAATTTGAAACGTCATGCTGGATTTCTTAAAAGGATAGAAAGGAAATAAAAATGTAACAATTGTTTATGAAAAAGTGCAAGAACATATTTTGAATCAGACTTCAATCGTTAATTGATCGTTAATCGCATTTGCGTCATCCGCTATACGTCTTCCTGTAGATATGCCATGAATTGCATTCCAGTCTGAAGTAAACGGTGAGTAAGTGATTCACATATATAGAGGCGCCCCCACATTCACCAACATGGATGCGCATCTATCACGCATATATACGCAGCTCAACCGCGTTGGAGGGCACTCTTTTTGTGCTTCAGCTTGAGTCGGTGAAAAGCTGAGAGCTGTTGAGACGCGTCGCAAAATTTCGGAGAAGCATATACGACGAGTTACGCAAATTCGCCATGCCTGGACGCCCACTTTGGCAGGTAAGCGACGCGTTATTTTTCAAAATTGAAACAAGTATATACGAGTATATAGTATAATATGTATGAGATACAATGTCATGTTTTTTCCTAATCACATTTATCGTCTCAATCACATTTTAATTAAATTTTTTGCTTGACTATATTTGCTGTCAAGCATTTACTCATTGCGATTATTATTTTATTATATGTATATATCAGGGATATTTTTTATCTTCTCTCATAACTGAAATGTGTTATCTCTCTTTCTCTCTCGTGATTAGTTAGGTTTGAATATCATTTTGTTGGTTAGCTATGTATTAATATGATTTATTCTATGATTATTGTGTATATTCTACAATTACTCTTTTTAAATTGAAGATAACTTTTCTCACAGAGATCGAAACGTTTTAAAAGGTTATTTAATTTAATTAAAATATATATTACGAAAGTCCATAATATTGTACAATTTTATGATCGGTTGTTATGTTTTTAATATTGTTTTCTCTCTCTCTCTCTCTCTCTCTCTCTCTCTCTCTCTCTCTCTCTCTCTTACTTGATTGTAGTTTTGTTTATATTAAGGTTATCCATATCTTTCCCGCTTAATGAAAAACGTGACGATATATATAATGTGCTATATAAAATAACTGCATAAATATGAGTAAAAATAGAGAAATATTAAGAAAATTTAAAAATATAATTTTTCCTTGTGAATTAATAAATTAAAACAGAAAAATTCTATAATATATATATTATTATTTGTATAGCATATATACATATGTAATATTACAATATAGCAATATGCTTTTTGTCGTAGCTCTTCTAAAGTATAAATTATACTTACGTATAAAGTTAAAACTCACTTATAAACATTACAAATTATTAATACGATAAAAAATTATGTTTTATTTAATTTTGCAACAGAAATGTTATAAAATTGTATGTCGTAAATAAAATTTTTCAATATATTACGCTTATATATTTTGAACAGTTTCTGACATTTAAAACAGTGACTTTTCTATTTAGATACTCTGACTCAGTACGTCAATCTGCGAAAGTTTTGTAAATCCGCACATTAAAGCGCTTCTAATTTGAGAAACACTTTTGCATGAATCATCCAAAATTTATTGTTATTCATGTTTCTCTTACCAAAAGCAAACAAATAATTCTCAAGTACTATCACATGCTATCAAATAAAGTAAAATAGAGAAAAGTGCTTTTGGTATCAAATTCCAGAATAAGTAAATTTTTATGTAGCACTTTATATGTATATTATCTTATGAATCGTATTAGTAAAGTAATAATCTATATCGCGATAAAAACGTAATAATACTTATGAAAACTTATTCAAATAAAATATATTATTTAATTGGTAATAAAGAAGTAATTGATAATAAAGAATTCTCTGAGACAGACATAAAAATTGTTTTTCGGAAAAATTGATTTTGTTACGGAATAAACTGATATGGAGCCGTGATCACAGAGTCTAAAAATGGTTGCTGTGTATGCCGGTGATCCAGAAATAAACCGAAAGGCATTCGGATCTGCCAAGGAAAGCAAAAGTATATATGAATTAAATTTTACCAGAAACATACGGGAGCGCGTGCACGAGAGTTATCTTCCACGAAAAATCGAGAAAGTATGTCGCGATGACGCGATTGCGATTCCTCATTTATTTATAAACAGTAATGGATATTTTTATACCTGTGTGGGTGCAAAGATAAACAGGACGATGCGATGTAGAGTAGATCGTGATAACGCGCCGAAAAAATTTTTACTCCTGTAAATTGTACTTAATATGTGTTTAATTGTGTGTATAATTAATTAATTTCTAATAATTATTATTTATATATTATAATTTCTAATAATTATTATTTATATATTGTTTTACCAAGTTGTAAGACAAAAAACAAATTAAATTTTGTTTAGAAAGCAATAAATTATCAATTTCTTATATTTTGGTATTTTTGGCTAGTATTCTTTATATTCGTAAAATATATAACATCTTTATATTAGTAATTGCAATTCGCGTCAATGATATACTGATTCAAGACTTACTATCCAAAAAATAACTTCATTAACAGATAATGAATTATATGAGAAAGTATATAAGAAAAATAGTCATCGCGAACATTGCATGAAATTAGTTTAGTCCTAAATTGTGATGTCGATATTTCTTGCATTGTTACATTATTTTCCTATTATAATTGTTTTACATATTAGCCTACATTTTAAAAATTTATTTATATATTGTACGTTTTTTAACGCACATCTCAGAGTTAGGATAAATTTTATTATAGTATATAAACACAATTAACATACATATATATATGTATATAATATAAATGATAGAAGAGAATATATAAGATATAGAAAATAACATTGCTGTGTTTTTTAAAGATATATATACACACATATATATACAATATACATACATATATATAAAATTTATTGATTTATATGCATATTAATGTCTTTAATATAACCTTTAGATATTACAAATAATAATAAAGTTGTAGAAACTTATTAATTAATTTATCAATTTGTAAAAATAAAATATTGATACAATCAAATTAAATTATATAACCTATTAAATTGTCTATTGCAAAACATTACATGAGATTAACGCTGGTTTTATCATATTATAAACCTTAATAACTATTTTTATAAATATTCTAAATTTATAACTCTCGATTAGAAATTTTTGGTTTAATATATTTTTATACGTGTAATAGTGTAATGTATAGTATTGCGTGTATATATATGTGTGTGTATGTGTATGTATATGTTTGTATGTCAAATTGTGTTAATGTGCAGGTATATATAAAAATATGTATAATTATACATTTTTAGGGTATTTGCTTTTATTATGCATTTAATCTATTTAATATTTTGTTTAACATCATGTAATGTTAATTCAACATTTTATTTTAACCTGATTTGAAATATATGAATCCAATCGCGAATACTATGCATTATATATTTTTATTCGTGTATTTCATATAACAGTTACGTGTAATTGTGTAAAACTTGTTTATGTAAGTGTATATATGTGAATTCTAGAGTAAAATATGATTTCAAAGCGCTTTTTTGCATATCGGCAATGTATGATAAAAAATCTGGTACTTATATTTATATGCAAACTACAACTGTTAAGAATATAAAAATATATTCTTGGACGACTAAATAGAAAATTAATAATTAATGTTTTTATTATTGATATAAGATTATTTGATATAAGAAGAAAAAGATAAAATATATATATAATGTATTAACTGTTTAATATCAATATTCAAAGTATTGATTAAAAAATAATAATTATAGTTAATAAATATTGCAGAGATGCAATATACGTGATGATGTAAAAAAAACTTATAACATAGAGAAATACCAACACAAATTATTCAATCTCATTTATATCAATAATAATTATGACAATAAAGAATAAATAAATATTACTTAGGATAAAAATATACTTATTTAAATTTGAAAACAATAAAAACAAGTTTGAAAAATATTTCAAAAGCTTAATATTATTTTCACATGTTACGCGCGGTTAGAAAATGCAATTTATTTTGATGTTTTTATTGTGTCATACTCCGTGCTCGATAGTTTAACCAGTCATTATATAGTATTTAATACATTATATGCATTTTTTATTTAGACGTATGTATGTGTGTGTATGTGTATATGTATGTTTGCTTCTATAAAAAATTTACATATGCCGAGTATTTCCAAAGCTACCGAGACCGGCTTGGCTGGCACCCTTATTGTAACCCATTTGAAGATTCAAATGACCTTCGCTGGCACGAAGCTGTTCCTCGGTGAAGGTTCTCTTGTTCTCTTCTGCCATCTTCGGTCCTAAAGTTGGCCCATTCCAGTCATGTTTCTGAGTCTGTTGTATTGGTAAAAATTAATCAATTAAATTTCATGAATAATCAGAGTTATAAATAGGCTATACAGAAAATATTTCTGCTGTATGTCATTTTGTATTGCCATTTGTGTCATTTTCTATGAAATGGAAGATTTTTTGTAAGCTTTACTTTTTATATTATGTAGATTTAAAGTACGAAAAAATACAAAGTCTAGCATTTTTATAAGTAAAAATATAAATATAAACATTTTTTTTCACCGCGCATATATGTTTTATATTTTTTTTATAAAAGAAAGATATATTGAAAATAATAAATTTATTCCTAATATATTTAATCTTGTAAATAATTAATTAATTACTAAAAATTGAATACTCACAATTCTGCCCAGCGCGTATAGACAAAGAGTAACTTGTGGGATGTTACGTCTTTCGAAGAGATCCGCGGTTTGGAAAATTTCTTCTTGCGGTACACCGTAATTTTTAATCGCCGCTTGGAATCTATTGAGACAAAGAGGATATTATTATAAGTATTATAAAGTAATTGTTATATGAGAAGATGAAGAATTAGGTATATTATATAAAGATAAAGGAAACATTAAGATATAATTTGATATCGTTCACCTTTGAATATTTTCCATAAGTTGAAAATTTGTGCCTTTAGTTTGAATCTTCTTAACCGATCCGGGTGCAAGTTTGTTAATTAGGTTGCAAAGAATCACACCATCTCTCAAAATATCTTCGTAGTTTCCAGGAGGAAGTTTCTCGCCCAATACGGCCTCGATCCAGGCAAGAACTTCAGCCTCCTGTTCTTTGTTGCGACTCTGTAATATATATATATATAATATAACTATATATAGATATAAATTAGTTTTTAAATAGATGCTAATATACGGAACAATTATTTTGTTATTTTTTATATATTTTATTACGAGAATTGGGTCTAGAAATAGCATTTCTACAAAGAAACCCGACTGCATGCATTTTAAGCATTTTCTGTGAGCATAATTTAAAAATGGCTGTATCAAAAATAGATCGTACGCGGCAGTGTAGGATTACTCGCACGCGCGTAAAGTCCAACGAAAATAAAATACGATGTCTGAAATTTTGGCTTTTACGTAAACTGCCAAAACGATATTAAACTATCACTTTAAGCTGACACTTGTTTTGCTTGAATTTATGTATATTATATATTGTAATTTGATTCATACATTAAATGAATTATTTTTCGAAAAATAAGAAAGAGAGAGAGAGAGAAAGAGATAGAAGAATATAATATTTATTTCTAAGTTATATATAAATGTAAGAATATTTTGCGGTGTAATAAGAGATAATAGCAAATATAATTTTGTAAAAATCTCTAATTATAGTTTTAATCATATTGAAGTGCATTTTAAGCATTTATTATATAAATCTCTCTTACACATGAGAAATGTCTCACGAAAAACAAATAATGAGCATCTTACAATTAATGGCTTTCACGCTTTTAGAATTTCTTAACGTTTACATGATTCGATTTATGACTCGAACAGCTGACCGACGCAAGTGAATCTGGCACCATTCAGTCGAAGCAATAAATCAGTATTTATAGCGAAATTAAAGTACAATCTTTTAAAGCCGCAGATTCTGCGCAGAAACTGCGCGATAAATATCGTAGTCATCGTATAATAGTGACTGTTTCACGAACTTTCCGATTCGCTCAACCGTGTTATATTTTTGGAAGAGTGATGTTATTCAGTCAGATATATAATGGACTTGTGCAATTTGTAATAACATCGTGATCGTGTTTTAGAGAACAGCTGAATTGCACGAATACAGCAATTTCGATATATAGATTTAGCCAAGATGCAACACAGGTTTGAATGATGAAGGCGACTCTAATTGACTCTAATTGAGTGCACTATTTCTACGATACGTTCCACGATTTGCTTCTGAATAAATGCGCGTTTAACATGATTATTTTTGGTATTACGATTTTAACAGGGGACAGTATATTATATTTATTAAAAGTAAAGCTAAATAAACGCAAGGTACTATACTATTATTGCAAATAGTATAACCAAATTGGATCAACAAAATAAATATAACGCCCGAATCAGAGTGTCCTAGAACTAACAAAAAAATGAATTCTCGTTGATATTGGTTATACAATTAATAAATATTTTCGAATTCACTGCGTTACAAAACTATATATGAAATTTTTTTATTTCTTATCTACGACATGTCAGGCGTGGTCGGGGCAACGTGTTTCTCGTCGCATCCACTCGGGATGATATTTTAAGCTCCATTTTCAAAGAGAGCTTCCGTTCGGACGAATGCGGCCTCACCGCTTCCGAGGATGTTTTGCGAACGTGACGCGCAACGTCGTAATAAATCACTAAATTTAAAGTTAAATTAGGTGGGTCCGTACGATTTGCAACACTCCAGTGAATTAGCTGGCGATAGATCAAACTGCACACCTGTGCTGAAGACGCATTTCGACGTATTGTCAGGATGAATTGAACATTATAATCAAATTAATAATGTAAATATATATATGTATATATACAATATATATATTTATATAACTAATAATATAAGAAAAGAAAAAACTCAATTTTAAAACCTCTACAATTATTCTAATTAATTTTGCCATTGCTTGTTTTTGTTTCAAATCAAATATATAAAATATATATAACAAATTAACACGATCAATGTATTAATTTAGATGATAGGCAGCTTTAACTATTACGATAAATTGAATACTAATGTAATCTTTTTTTAAAATAATTTATTATTTTAGAACAAACTAATTGACCATTTGAGTCAAATAAACTGCAAATATATTGCAATCTCTTCTTAGTTAGATAATTACTAAATTTCTTTGCACTAAATTATGCCCGAGAAACCACATCTAAATTTATTGAAACTGAAACTCTCATCGTGTTAAGCAATATCCATTGATATTTTCTAAATCTGTTTTACTTCTCGGGATAACGTTTAAAAATCTGCGTTGCAAAACGTTATTTATGTTAGGATATAAATACATTAGATGCAAAGAAGAGAGAGAGAGAGAGAGAGAAAAAGAAACGCATACTACATAAACAGAGAGTACTGACGTAAAACGATGTATCATGCAGAATAACGAATTGGATCATAACTATAAATATTTTAAGAAAATATCCATGTGTGTGTGTGTGTGTGTGTGTGTGTGTGTGTGTGTGTTAGAAATTCCAGGATTATTAATAGTGTTTTGCAGATTGTAATATCGCTATATATATAACTAAACATTAAAAATTGTACTTACAAGCTACATTGATTATAATATATTTGACATACTTTCAGATTATTCATTTCCTTCTATGAATAACATTAATTGTTACATTAATTGTTTTTTTTTCATAAATAAGAAAACAAATTATGTTCATATCTTATTAATATCAAATGTGTATACAAAATATAAAAAAACGTACATATATTTTTTTCATTAGAGTTATAACAGAATCGGATCACGATTAATCATTAAAATAGAAACAGAATAAAAAATGACAGCTTTCAAAGAAGAACATACCGGCATTTTGTTGCTATGTCGTTTCTTCGACGGCGATGATAGCTTTCCCGGATAGCGTGACTTTGAAACTTTGAGTAGAAACTAAATCGGACGCTGCGCGTCGCGACGCTATATGGCGTCATCCCCTCCGCCGTATCCTTCCTGCCGATATTCAAGCAACGAATGCTTTTGGCCCGCTGCCTAGTTTTTGGATGGGTATTCCCACACCCCCGCTCGTAACCAGATCTTGACACCGCGGCCCTATTTACAGGACGCGTTGTGGTTCTAAATTAAATTACAATTCGCATTCAGACAAACCGATTGCAGGGAAACCATCTGACATTGCCAATGAAATACTTGACGCTATATTTTATACATGAAGTGTAAAAGCGAAACGAAAACAAAATAATAATATAAACGATAATTTTCTGATAAGAACAAATATAAGAAATAATGATTGACGATTGTGTGAAAACTGCTTAAATAATTTTATTTATATATTATATACTATATATTGCACGAAAATATCATATATAAAATTTGTTGCAAATATTAATAAGCGCATTAATAAGAGGTATTAAAAAAAAAACTGTTTTTAATAGAATTGTTTTGGTCTTACATGTCAGTCACAGAAAGTTTCCTTACTGACATGCAGCTGCGTAGCATCTGATGTTGCAATCTATTTTTAGCACTTGTGTACATTATATGTACTTTATGAAAATCTTTAAACTTCCGATTTATTAAGCATTCGCGATTTAATTTAAAAACTATCTAAACCGCAAATATTTTAGTTCAATGATCTACTTCTCTACAAGGTTTATAACCGGTACTTAATTTAGATCATACATTAGCTGTGAGATTTATTTTTGTGCTAAAGGATTTCATTTTCAAGGATATTTATTCTAATTATTAATTATATAGTTAGCATTATATTGTATAGATCCTGACTAAATATGTTAAAACCTGAGTAGAGACGTATACATGAAAATTTAATATTAATTAATTGCTGGAAGAATCATATTCAATTATAATAATTCTTTTTGAATCGTGAATCTATATATAAATAAAAGAAAATAAAATAGAAAATAAATAAATAAGAAAAATTAGTGCAATATAATAAAAAGAATAATATCGTATCATGCATTATAATCGTGAATTACAACTGCTATGCATACGAAAAACGATAAACCGATAAAAAAAGTAGAAACAAGTGGGTGTATTTTGCGCAAAAATACGGTTCGACGTGCGTGGATATTCGCCAGATGAAAACGCTGATACGTAAACGTCATAATTTCTGGACTCTGGCCACTTCGAAGGGTGAAGCCACCGCCGAGTTTAGATTTTATCAATCGTTGCTATTTCCAAGTTTATCCTAACACAACGGATCTGCGTAGACGTCTGGAACAATTTTGTGATGCGTTCGTTCGAATTACGTAACAAAACATGGTTTAATAAATGGCACATCATCGATAATCTCTTTAAAAAATATTACGATTTGTTGAAATGTTTTGTAATATATGTGTTTTTAAAAATCTTTCAACATTGACGTGAACAAATATCCGACATAGCAGACTGAAAAAAACTGCGAAAAAGAATTTTAGATATCTCTTATTGACATTTATGAAATAAAGATGTAAATTGTATGTTATAAATTATTATTATTTAATTTAATAATACAGTAATTATTACATGTGATCACACACTACAATTAAAATAATTGAGCACATTGCGTTAGATTTATTTTTCACTTACAATTAGTCAATATTAAAATTAAAGTATATCTAATGCTATTTATTAAAGTTCAACTAATTTAGGTGTGCAAATGGCAGGCAGTTCGCATCAAAACTGTCATTGATTGTGTGTAATATTGTTAATATAATTATAAATGCGTTTAAATAATAATATTTAAGTAATAATAATATTCATTGATCTATTTAACTTTAATTGCATTTATTATTACGTGCCAATTTGTTGAAAATGTAACAATATAATTTTATTAGCATTATGTTGTTACTATTAAAAATTATCTTTATGTTATTTAATTCGACAATTAAAATATCAACGTATTTTATAGAAAATATTTTATGCATTTTAAAAAATTATATCACATAGCAATATGTGGAATATCTAAAAAAGAAATGGTAAGAGATATAACCATATCGCGAACGCTGACACTGTGTCGGGCATGTGCTTCCTCGAGCGCGCACCTCCTGCCGTCATGCTCTCCTGTTCAGATATATTTTCTTACAAATATCCGGCTAGTCTATCATTTAAATTATCCGTTAATAATGTCAAATTTTATTCATCTTGTGACAGCGCATCGAAGTCACGTGTTTCCGATGTGCGCCACAAAGCCTCTATCACCTGCTTCATCTCGGCTGCTCTTTAGTTTGTGAAACGGACGCTACGTGGAGCTAATATAGAAAGCTTTCTCGCGATTAAAATTCCTCTTGACTAGTATGAATACCGGTGCGGCTGACTGTCTCGTCATCTTTGCGCAGTGGCGATATCGTAACCAATGAGGTTCTACCGAGGTGCGATTATTGCTAGTTGAAAACTTTTACCAATACCCCGCCATGACGATGTGAAATACCATCGGCTACGGCAATTTTTGAAAGTTTCTGCGGAAACTGATAATTTAATACAAACATAAAATAATTCTCAAAAGAGGACGAAGGAAAAGCTATTTGTTTCCTTTATTTTCTTTTCTCTTTCATATTTTATATATACATATATATAATGACATAAAATATCTTTATTAGGTTATTATTCTTTTCGGAGTAGTTATATACGCGCACGAGAATATGAATTTTCATTATAAACAATTACTTACTTATTAGAAAGGCTACATTTTTTTATTTTGTAATAATTATAAGTAAATCATTTATTAGTAAAAGAAGAAAGGAATTGGCACTTTATATTTCTTCAAAAATTATTTTTTTCCTTAAAATATATATATTTTTGTTTACTAAAGATATAAAATTAGATTTCCTGGCTAAAATTAAATGTCTACATGAGAAAAATGTAAAATAAACAACATTTATCATTCTGTCTTTATGGTTGCCAAGCATCACTGAGCTGTTATTTTCTTTTAAGTTGTTTAGAAGAATGCAGTTGGATAGCATATGTCATCTTTATGACTAGAGAATGAAAACTTTTAACGTGACATGCTTTTTTTTAAAGAGATTTACAGCCTCTTCTTTTAATCGCAGGTTGCTGGCAAGCGCGAAGCAAGCCAGGAAGCAGAAGCTCAACAATGGATCGAGATTGTAATCGGCGAAAGATTTCCACCAGGTAAATTTCTAAAACAAATTAATTAAAATAATATTTTATCGTTTAAATTCCACATGCAATTAATATACTTCGCTTAACTATTTTAAGAAATTACAAAATTTTTATAACGTATCGTCCTACTTTTGACAATAAATGAAAAACATTGAACATATATAATTTAAAATTATTTAATATGAAATTAATATGTAAAGAAATGACTTATTCTCATTATTTGAAAAAAATTAAAATAAAAGTGTCGAACTGTTTATTGCGAACTTTATAAAATATCATCACATGTTTTAGCTAAAGATATGTCTTAGCTCTTTTTTATAAATTCTAATGTATATAAGTAAGGATATCAGAACATCCATTTCTGTATGGGGACAGAATTATTACTGTACTATATTCTATATCGATCAGAAAAAATCTTATTCGGATATAAAATCCTAATATGTGAGAGCAGCTGAAAACTTGCAAGCTTAATAATCCTTGCATCTTAATTTACTTGAGAAATATTTGTCTAGTATTTATATGTATTTACGTCGTTCTATTTCACATATTTAAATATATAATTTACAAGTTTCTTATAAAATAAATAGATATATAACTTCAAAGATATTATATTTATATTATAATTATATTTATATATGTATAAGAACGAATGATGGACGAATCAGCTCTGTATATTTGTTTCTTTAGAGTGTTATAAAAATGAATAGCTCGTTTTTTAAATGCTTCTTTTAATATATAAACATTTTTCAAAATACTTTACATTTAAAAATAATCAATGTAAATATTTAGTCTCTTTAAATAGCTATAATAGCTATGCACTTAATGATGCTACGAACATATATGAGCTCCTGTTCCGCGGAGGTGATACGAGTCCGAAAGCGTTCCGACGTTTTCACCCCTATTGGGGCGACGTTGAACCAAAGGGGTGGAAAAGCGCGTGCTGTTATCTAACTAGAATCGCATAATTGCCGGATACAAATGTCAGGTCGCGTGACGTCGCAAAGGTTAAGTTTCGTCGAGGTCAGTTTTCCCATATAGAACACACATTATTTGATGCATCGTATGTATCGTAATAACAAGTATATATGTATAAACGTTATATCAAATAATATTTATTTTAAACATTTGCATATTTATAAAATGCTGGAGAATCAGATATTAACATTTAAATTTATGTCTGACTGTTATAAATTAAATCGTCGAAGCTACTTGCAAAAATAGACATCTTTCGTGTAAATACAAATATGGGAGATGTAAATATAATTTATACATATACATAGATATATAACGTTATTCTTCCAAGACTTGTTGATAGAAGTATAATTGCCAATGAGTTTCCAGCGAGAAAATTATATTCCGAATAAAAGTTAATAATATAAATAAAATTAGAAATGAAATGGGGTGTCAAGAAACTTTTAAGGGATCACTCTCTCTGAACTCTGTCCCTGAACTACTAGGGGTAGTTCTGCCTCCTGTTGCATTCTACTCCCCTGGCAAAACGCGCGCTTTGTTACGTCATTGCGAGCCACCCTATCGAGCCTGTCTCGGTGAACAACCCTCGATTCGACATACATCCCTGATGTGACAAACACGCCAGGCGTCGACGCAATCGACGTTGCTTCACGTACGTTTGCGCGGCACGTTGTTTTTACTACTTGTTCCAGCTCGTTATGAATACTCTGAATAAAATCGACATGGAGATCGAAGGAGTCGTATATCATAAAATCTCATTTAATAATTATATTATTCTTAAATGTCTTATATATTATGTGTAATAAATTTAATTATCAATTTTTAAAAAGTGAAATGCTGCTCTTAAAACGTAACTAATAAAGTAGAAATATATCACGAATTTGTTATTTATTTTTTAAAAAAGTTTTTATATCTGAAATTATATTAATCATTTTTAATATAATCTTAATATTGACTTTAAATAAATAAATGACCTATTTATTTATTAAAAAAACACAAATAATCAGCATAAAATAAGATAGTTGATAAAGTTCAATATATGTAATAAAAATATTACGCAATTTAACTGACTCTTTTGATACAATGATTGTCAATAGCAGCATCTCTTATCAGTTAAGATTAAATATTGCTTCTGAAATAATAATATAAATAAGAAAAAAATATATTATGTTTCTAAATATGTAATACAGATATTTAAAACAAATATTTAATACAGAATTTTATTGACAAGTTTAATAAATTTTTAATGTTTGAATTCGATAGTTCTTGCTGATTCGGTCATTCGCAAGAGCCCGTCACGCATATCTGGTCACCGAAAATATGAACCTCCTTTTCGTCGCATTCGCTAAGATCTATAGAAGGAACTCGTGACATATTCAATAACATTGATTATGACAAGTGTTTAGATTTAACGATCCTCCATCCATGACTGTCATCCTGGTTGTGTCGAGGACGCAATGGAGGTGGCCAAACGACGAAACCACCCCCACTCGAGCACATGATTAATCCCCACTAGAAACCTTCGATACCTACGACAATCTAAGTGGGGATCTCCTCGGCACGCAAGAAAGCTCTCTTAAGCGAGTGACAACCTGGTCCCCGCGAACCTTGAGCGTACCTGTCGGAAACAGGCAGAATCCAACGTGTTTATAAAGAAAGTCAATCTCGATAATACCGAACGTAATAGAGAAAATTCTATAATACAATTGAGATGAGAGCCTAAATAAGCTTAAATAAATTTCTTATCAAGAGTAATGTAATTTTTTTGTACGCGTTTATTTTTTTTATATTCTTAAAAAAATATTTTGCTGTTTCACTTTCTTCCTGCTACTCTGGTAATTTGAGAACAAATTCTGTATTCATCTTCAGCTTCGCCGGTACTTACGCGGTGAATCTAAGGGTGATCTAGATTACAATATATGTCACGTAGAGCATGCTCAAGCTCTATGCGAGGATGCGAGCCGGATAGTCGAAGCTTTTGATGTTATTGACTCGTTTAAAATTGAACTTAAACGGTCGAGATTCAATTATGCTCCTCCTGTCGCGTCCTGACCTGACCTACCCTAGACACTGGGATCCTGATGCTCGCATAACGTGAATTTGATGGGAATTTCGAGGTATCCCGCAGAACTTCCAAATACGGATGGTAGCCTGCTCCCGGAAGCTCGCGAGGCATGCTTGGCACGACCCTTGTTTGACAGGTCTCAATTGTGAAATATTGCATTAATGTTTCCACGTGTCGCCGATAGTTTCGGATACGATTGATTGGGTGATACGTATTCCAGGAAAAATTAAATTATACTTTTGAGTTAAAAAACGTAGATGGATATTGCATTTCTTATATTCAAATATACTTAATAACTAAAAATTTTTTAGAGAATTATCACACACACAAGTGTAAAGTAATTATGAAGTTTTTGTCATTTTGATTGTGTTACAGTCAATACGTGATATAATTCTAATATTATATTTCCATTATACAATAAAGATGCATTTTTATATATACATATAATTACTATATACAAATAAATTTTTAAGTTTGTATTGAAATTATTTATGAAGAAAATATTGACATTAATTAAATTTATATCACCAGAAATGTGATCATAAGCAGTGTGCACTTTTTCCTGCTGTCAAAGTCTATAATGTATAAAAATTTAATATGCTAATTTCAATGTAAGCATTAAATATTAAACATATTTCACACATAAACATACACACACACACATATAATACAATCAATTTATTAATCATTTCATATGATTAATATTTATTTTGTTTTATGGAAGAATGAATATTCCGAAGAAATGATTATGCTAATCGAAGTAAAGTTTGTGTTATTGATAAAATATTTAAGACATACAAAGACGTGTTACTTTTACCGAACATTAGAACTGACCAAGTCGACGACGGGTATTGATTTACCGTCATCTGTTCATCATGTTACGTCGTAAGGACGCTGGCATACCAGGGCCACATACAGTACTCCGGATGGTCGTGCTTCTAGTGCTGCTAGTTACATATATCACCTTCGCACTTCTTTCATCTCTTCACCCTGCTTTTACATATTTTCGCCTACAATTATTATCGTTTGTTGCGGATACTTTGATCAAGCAGCGTTCATAATAAGTGACTATAATTTCGATGAGCAATTTCGTTCACATTTCTTTTGATTATAAAATTTCACATTTTATATTGACATTTTTTATAATAATTTTGTTAATTTAAACGTTAACGATTTTGAGCCGGGTATGGCTTATTTTTCGTATCAAAAGAATTATATTAAAGTTATACGATATAATTTATGTCTTTTTGATTGCTTATGTAACTGAATCGTATTATACGCAAAAATGAGTTATACATATAACTATATAAAATAAAATACATATACATGTTCTTTGCATTTTGAATTTAATTTATAGATTGTTATATTTATGTATTTTTAAATTGTTATTTAAATTGTTATGTTAAATTAACTCATTGTTGCATAATGCTCCAGCTCAACACTGTCATCTTTTTTTGAATAATCACAGAGCGATTTATATCAATATGTGAATGCTGCTTAATGTCTTGAAAATTTGCTTCTGAAACAGAAGAAACGTCAGTCATCTGTCCGTCACGGTGGCGCAAGTCGTTTGGGTGCACCAGGGCATCAGCAGACGTTTGAGGGATTTATAGGGTGTCCCGCCGACACGTCGACGGATCGATTCGTTAAATTACGACCCTACAGTCGCGTTCCCCTCATCCATCCGGCCTTGTTCATTACCCCATCTCTTGAATCGGATACGCTCATTGAGCATTATCGAGCACGTGTTCTGTCGATACGTCGATGGTCTCGTCATGTGACACAGCGTGACGTCACGAAAGCTCGCACCTACTAGGAAAGCAACGTCGGGCAGTAGATGAATTTATGGAGACGACTACATTGTGTTCCATCCCGCGCGGAGGATCCTGGTAAGCTCCTGTCACGCTCGTCGTGAGGACCCGCTCGCGATATGACTCGCCGATGTGTAAGAAGAATTTCTTCGATACGAAAGAAATCATTTGACGCGCGATAACGGACGACTGATCACTCGAGGATAGGGCGCAACTGTCAGTTGTCCGTCAAAAGATCGTCAATGACGTCATTCCGAGACGAGCCTACCAGGATTACAGCCCCGAGCTAGATTTACGAGCGTCGCGCGATCAACAGGTGTTTGCCGTGATCAACAGGTGGTTGCTGTCAGTAATGCAAGCGCACGTGAGCGTGCATCTACTGGGAAACGTATTAAAATGAAAATGTATTTCCCCAATGAAAACATATATTACAGTATTATATCGTTTAGTTCAACTTAGTTTGTATTACCGTAAATATAAGCATTATTAAATTATTAAGGAATAGTAATGATAAAGAAATACAATTCGATAAATGCAAATAATCGGAACATCTTGTTCATTTATTTACTTCTAGTCACTTTGACTTATTTTTCTAGTCGCAATAAAGTAATTACTCTTTCATGCCTAATTATACAGAGTGTTTCAGAAATAGATGGCCAAACTTTAAGAGCATATTCTACTTACTATAAGGGTGAAAAAAAGTCATATAAACATGGATCCGGAATCGCATCGACGGTTCATGAATTGTCCTTCTGTTTACTTTCTATTAAAAGTAAACAAGAAGTTTTATTTATGGGGACATCTTAAGACTCATTTATGATATTCCGATTGCTACTGTGGAAGTACTCCGAAATCGTATTATCGTTTCGTATGACAAAATACGAAATACTCCGGGAATTTTTGAACGTCTTCGACAATTCATGCGACGTCAATGCGAGGCATGCATTAATGCGGAAGGAAATCATGTCCAGCAATTTCTAATGAAATGTTCTTACAGCTTCAAATGTTTTTAAAATCTGTTATAAATAAAAAATGTTTATAACTTGGAAAAGAAAGGTTTCCAGACCCATGTTTATATAACTTTTTTTCATCCTTATAGTGAGTAGAATATGCTTTGAAAGTTTGGCCACCTATTTCTGAAACACCCTGTATACTTTTTGAAATAGCAATCTTTAATTTAATTTTTATATATTGTTTTAATTTTTCTTGGGAGACCGCATTTTGCTATTATTATACAGGGTGGCCCACGTAAAGTATTACAAGCTAATAACTCTAAAAATATTTGTCAAATCAAAAAATTGTTCATGAGAAAGTTTCATGTTTTCAAGGGGCCTTTCTAACTACGTAAACATAAAATTGCCCCCGCTACCCCTCTAAAAGGGGCGGGGGGTAACTTTAAAATTTTAAATGGAACCCCCCATTTTTTATTGCACATTCTTGATGTAGCTTATCTCGAAAGCTTTTCAAAACACTATAATAAAGTATTTTTTTATTAAGTACTTTTTGAGTTATTTTATATCTTAATCTGACATATTTTGATATAAAAAATAAAATATCTCGTAAAATATTTAGTTTTCGATAATCTTACCGTAATATAAGATTATCGAAAACTAAATATTTTACGAGATATTTTAATTTTTATATCAAAATATGTCAGATTAAAATATAAAATAACTCAGAAAGTACTTAATGAAACAATACTTTATTATAGTGTTTTGAAAAGCTCTCGAGATAAGCTGCAAAAATGTGCAATAAAAAATGGGGAGTTCCATTTAAAATTTTAAAGTTACCCCCCGCCTTCTTTAGAGAGGGAGCGGGGGCAATTTTATGTTTGCGTAGTTAGAAAGGCCCCTCGAAAACATAAAACTTTTTCATGAACAATTTTTTGATTCGACAAATATTTTTAGAGTTATTAGCTTGTAACACTTTACGTGGGCCACCCTGTATATTTTATTCTTCTGTAAGAATCATCATATGTATGCAATGCATATATTTAAAGATGAATTATAAAAATATTTTACATCGTATTTAAGATTTTACATAAAACTGTAAAATGTGTTTTATGCATTTAAATAAATTAAATAAAGATGACAAATAAAAAAAGAAATCAATTGAAAAGTAAAAATATAAATATTGTGATATCAATTAATTTCCTCGGGGAATTCATTGGCATTAGAAATTAGAGAAACGCGGCGGGAATCTTGGATTCTGCGTACAACGGTATTGCATTCCCGCGAGACCTGTTGCCATGTCGACGATCGTAAATTCAAGCGCAGGATGTTGTCCTGATGAAAACCGTGCTTGTGACGTCTTTATGACATGAGTCTGACATTTAATCGATATGACGGCGACGCAAGCGCGTTCGTTGTCTTTTTCTGCCTGGTGTATATCTGGAATAATTTACTAACTTTATTAGCAACATAATCGCTAACAATACAATAAATATTGCGAAATGTGCGATTTAAACATAATATAATATATCATCGTGAGCAAGATAAAGAATTATTATTACTTCTATGTATCATATAGGTATATATAATTTCCATTCCACAAATATTAATCTTATTTTTTTCATTGTTTAATTAAGCACGATAAAAAAGTAAATAGTAATTAGATCAATTGACACACGTACGCGATTTTAAAATCAGACAATTTTATTAATTGCTATATTAATATTAATTTTAATATCCATAAATCATTACTACTATAAATTATTCTACACGTTTTGTAAAAATCATAGATATGTTTTGTCAATAATGAGCATGAACAAGAATTGTAACAATACAAATAAGTCTTCGACTACTAAATGATAATGTTGATTATCGATATTTAGACATATTATTATGCATTACATCTTTTATATACATCGTCGAGAAATATTCATTATCATTCGCATTTGCATAATGCTTCTAATCTCTTTCGGTCTCATTGACGCGGTTTTGAGATCATAATTCATCATCGATAGCACAAAAAACATTGAATGGCGACAACCGCGAATGATAACAGGACGTATCGGAGACGAGCCATCGATTTCACGTCAAATTCTCCAAACATGACGACCATGACGTGTCAACGTAACAGGATAGTATCACCCGCGGGAATAGTTTCGATCCGTCGATACATATTGTTGCGTTCGGGGATTTTTTCCCGAAGACGGCAGGAAGACGCACGGCGTCTGAAAAAGACCAGGCCAGCATCACGCGTGGCTATTCGCTGGCAGATGAAAGAAACGGCCGAAGACAAACTCGGAGCCTCGGCGACGACCGCGCGAAGGCGCGCTATTGATTTTCTGTCATCTTCTCGGGTTTACGACATCTCACCGCGTTTCGACACTACCAGGAACCTATCAGCATGTCACGCTTGTTTATCCCGGACAGCCGGGCCCGCCCCGCGCACGCGGCGCGTATTTGTTTGTCGAAGAGAACGACGGGCGGATGCTGCCTGGATATCGCGCAAAAGCGGTGGCATCGTACAGCATGAAATTTATTCAATCTATACATATACTATACTATATGTATAGAAGGATAGAAATGTTCAATCTGTGCTAATGTAGAAACATTATACATCCTCTTCTTGCGTACATATGTATTAAGATTATTTAAATTTAATAGATTTATTTGAAATTAGGATTCTTGAAAGCTATTTCCGGGAAAATTATATATTTATATAAAAATTATTTAAAAATAAGAACAAATATCGTATCTCTCTCCTACAACCTGTTTGTTGTGCTAAACAAGATGTTGTTCTAAAAGAGAAAAAAAAAAAGATAAAGAAGGAAGAGGAAATTTAATATTAATTAAAATTAATAAAAATTTTCTTAAAATTCTGCCTTAAAATTCTATTTTTGTAAAGACAAAAAAAACAAAAGATGTCATGTGCTCCCCCTACTTAATAAAATTATCTATAGACAATAAAATATAAATAAATAGAAAAATATAATTTTATAAGATATGTGACGCATTCTCGAAGAAAAACGTCTGCAAAAATTGCATATCGTTCTATCCGTTTGATAATCCAATCAAGTCCAATCTTTCAAATTGTGTATCGAGTTATTCTTTCAAATATTATTATCAAGTATTATTATTTGCTTGATGCGCATTTGAGGAAATTGAGAGTCCTCAGATTCTTCAAGAATGCGAGAGAGATTAAACAAGATGTTGTTCTAAAAGAGAAAAAAAAAAAGATAAAGAAGGAAGAGGAAATTTAATATTAATTAAAATTAATAAAAATTTTCTTAAAATTCTGCCTTAAAATTCTATTTTTGTAAAGACAAAAAAAACAAAAGATGTCATGTGCTCCCCCTACTTAATAAAATTATCTATAGACAATAAAATATAAATAAATAGAAAAATATAATTTTATAAGATATGTGACGCATTCTCGAAGAAAAACGTCTGCAAAAATTGCATATCGTTCTATCCGTTTGATAATCCAATCAAGTCCAATCTTTCAAATTGTGTATCGAGTTATTCTTTCAAATATTATTATCAAGTATTATTATTTGCTTGATGCGCATTTGAGGAAATTGAGAGTCCTCAGATTCTTCAAGAATGCGAGAGAGATTCAACTATAGGAAAAATGAAATGGGAAGTTTGAGAGGGAAGCAGAAATGTGTGTGCGTCGAGCGAAAGCGAACGTAGCGAAAGCGCGTAATACATTCCTGATACCAACCAAACTATTCGCATTACAAAACGAGCAACAAGTCTCTCATTTCTGATCAACTTTCTCTTAATTATTCCATTTATAAAGAAACGAGCTTTAATTAAATTGGAGAAATTATGATTAAAGAATATTTCAGATAAGATATATAAAACGGTATATGTACATACATATTTCTCTAAATTAAAATTTTGTCCAGAACAAGTTGAAATTTGATAGCAATAATGTCATCTATCGCACATTATACATATTTAATGGAATAATTAATTGGTCGATCGGGATTGCAGTGGACCATCCAGAACCAATCGCCTGTCGATAGCTCGTCAATCGAGAATTCAAGCGTACGACCAGCCGCTTACTAGGCGAACAGATTTCGGGGTTGGCGTTTAACGCGATCCCCACCAACTCAAAACCACGTGACTGTCGTCCTTGCAGGATCAGGCTAGTAGTCTTTTAGACAATTGGCACGTGGGTGCCCTCTTGTCCGAAAATGTTCCGTTCTAATATCGCCGGGCTTGCGGAATCTGATAAAGCTGTCGAGCTTTAAAACTCACTTCTTATTGCATATATGCTATGTAACTTTGATCTTTTTACACCGTTTATCGCGTAGAATCAAAATTATATACTATAATATTAATAATAAAATTGACGTATTAATCAAAGAGTTCTTGCAAAACTACACTTCGAATATGATAAATGCTGAAACTTGAAAACTGAAACGTATAAAAAAATATCTATTAAAATGTAAACGTGAAAAAAGATGCTTATATTCTCGTGCAAATTTACACACCACGAGTTTCATTATACTTAATGCATATCTTTAGGATTAAAATAACCGCGTGTAATTTTCTTATCACTTGCAATTTTGAGTTAATGAGATTTTTATTCCAGTCTCTGTATTCATCAGATTATTTCTATTCTGCGAAGCAAAACGGAATGATCAACATGTTGAATATATTACATTTTTAAAACGTTACATTAATTTAAAAAAAATAGTCCGAAAATTATAAGTTATTGACTAAATTATGTACCATCGTAGCTTATCGCCTAAATAATTGAGATGAATGCAACGATACTTCAACAGTAATTAAATTACTGTTTTTGTATAAGATAAAACAATTAAAGTCAAAATAAAATCTTGCAATTCGATATAAGCAATTCTGCAGTCATATAAGTTTCTATCTAAGTAGCTTCGCTAATTTAGGATCTAACTTATAATTAGTTATACACGCATAACTATCAGCTGAGAACCGGACAATGGAGAGAATTCATTAACGGATTAAAATACTATCCGTGTAAGGGGCGGTTATCGGAAAACCCGTGTGGGAGTTATGCCAACTGTTGCTTCGGACGTCGTGCGTCGATACAATTTGCGATGGCGGCGGCGCGAGCAGCGTCGCGCGCCGATAGATTGGATACATCGATACACCCTGGTTGTATCGCTGACGTGGGGGAGGGGGTGGGGGAGCGGGGGC
>NW_021849048.1:5256-24571 GCF_003651465.1 Formica exsecta | reverse complement strand
AAAGCCACCGGCCGCCGCGTCGCCGCCGCCGACGGGGAAGACGCCGATGGCATCGGCGGCCGGCGGCGGCGGCTGCAATGGCGGCGCCGCGTCCGCCGATCAAAGCGAGCAAAAAGAGCGCCGGCGCTCGCAAGACGCGAGCGGCCTTTCCTGATTCTTCGTTCGACGTGACAAAAAATGCCATGCCCCCTTGGCTCGCCTCTTGGCATAATGGGGCGCCATGAGCGAGCGCTGGTTGCCGCACACGTTAAGCCTCGCGGTTATTATTTCGCGGCGGATCTGTCCCCGCGAGAGCGAGCGGTGCGGGAACTGGCGGAGAGGGAAAGCGATAGTGGGAGAGAGGAGGCAGAGATGGGATGGGCACGCAGAGTATCGAGCGAAAAAATGGCCGATAGGTAGGGGAAGCGGCGGAGTTCGACACTGATAACCGCCGTTTCCCGGATCCCGCGGTTCGCGAGAACTAAAGGTCGTTCGGCTATCGCGCAAGTCCCGGCCCCTTCGAAGCCGCGCGCGAATTTCGGCATCGGGCGCGGGAGGGGAGGATGTCGTTTCTGCGATCCTGGTGCCGCGGTGATCGTCAACATTCTTTTCACTATCGGGCCGCTCTCCCTTTCTCTCGGAGCTTTCTCTATGCAAATGCGACCGAAAATCACTATAATCTCTTTAATAAAATGAATTAGAGAAGAGGTGGATCTTCCTTGATATCTTTACTGATGTTCTACGAAGTTTTACAAGAAATATTTTGCGCGCTGTATCGCTCGCTTAATCTGTAATCGAGATCTTTTAATCGGCACAAGATTAGATTAATATGGTATTATCAGTTATGTAAAAATTGTGTGTGTAAATATCAACTTCACAACAATGTGTCACAATAGCGTGTGTCACTTTAAAAATTTTTTAAGAATAAGAAAAATTATATCATGTCTCTCTCCTACAATATGTTTGTTAATCTAAACAGGATAAAGAAAAAAAAAGGAGATTTAATATTAATTAAAATTATTTAAAGACACTTTTTGTCAGATGTATATAACTTGCATTAATTTTTTCATAAGAATGTTGAGTTTCAATTTTTTTAGGATTCCGTCTTAAAACTAATATTCCAGTTTTTGTAATGTTCAGAAAATACAAGATGTTATGTATGTCCTCCCTACTTAATAATAGTAAATCAATCACATCAGTAGCCTAAGATTTTATAATCCAATATGAGAAACGATATTTTGAGAACAGAATAATTTTCATTTTATCTAAATATCATAGCGTTTTAACATCATGTTTTTATGATATTTATTTTTCTATTAAAATTGTAAGATTATATTTTATAATATTTTAAATATCTATAATAAAATATAATAACTATCTATTCACGCACATTTATAGGATTGAGTTACGAAGATGCTTTGAGAGATGGTGTCATCTTCTGCAAGCTCATGAACAAATTGCAGCCTGGCTTGATCTCCAAGATCAATACGTCCGGGGGCGATTATAAGATGATGGACAATCTTAATCAGTGAGTATCGTACGGTTCTGAAAAATTTAATATACATATACATTCATGAAAATACGTGAAATAATTTAAACAATGCAAAAATCGTGAAACATCATAGTACAATAATAACGAAACAAAATTGTATTTTCGTTTAAATGTATCGTAAATAATTCGTGAATAATTCGATGTAATACAAGACACAGGTAATTTTTATATTCGTGCCTAAGGTATCTCTCGGCTATCTCGTCGGTTGTCAGTGTCGGAGACGCGGTTCTTGCGATCTCATGCTGCCCTAATCCGCCGTCGACTTTACGCAATCGACAGTGTTTTGCGTCAATTTCTCGATTGCAGAGTATCGACAAGGCCGATCAACGACCGTTGTCGCAGTCGAGAGATTGTTGACCCTCTCGACTCTCCCCGACTTTCGAGAGTCACGCGATATCTGCGGCCACATGAAACGGCGCGAAACGCCCAACGATAGCGATCTTGCTCCTGGCCGGTCGTGCTCGCCTGGTAACCGAGAACCGGCAAAGTCTGAGGTCGGGACCATCGACTATACATTGGAGCGCGATGAAAGTGAAAACGGAATAGATATATGTAGACACGCAGGATAGCTACTACTAAATGCGTACAGGAAACGGAAATTCGCAAAGGTTTTTACGAATCGATGTACTGCATTCTTCTTTGGATAATCTCTCTTCAATTGTAAGATTCGTACAATGTAGAGATTAATCGAATAATATTCAACTTTGGTGAAAAATTTAATTTTTAAAGATTCTCGTCGAAACGATCTTTTTCTTACAGTGTTTAATCTGTATAAATTGCTCTCTACACATGTTACGCATAATATAAATTCCTAAATTTACCTCTCTTCTTAGGATTAAAATATTCATTTATTTTCTTAGATTATCTCGCGTTAATTCTCTATACTTTCGCATATAGATAATCTCATCCGACGAGATATATTTATGTCACAGTTGCAATCCGAAAATAGGATACATATAATACAGGAGTCGAAAGCCTGTAGCACACTGCTACAATCCTGATGAAATATTTGCCTGTGAGGAGGTGATTTTAGGATCGCGCAAAGAAATGCACCCCCGCAGACAAAAACTGCGCTTTCCCGCTCTCTTCTCCCTTCGTCGCTCGGACGAAGCGAGATCTATTCTCCTTCTCGAGCTGCCGGAGAAACGTGTACGCATTTTCCGTAAACCGTGTCGATTTCTTTTTTCTTTCTCGACCACGCTTACGCCCGTCGACCACTTTACTCCCGCGAGACAGTCGCTTATCCGGAGTTCCTCATCCTCGAGCGTCTCGGTGTCATCGTCGTCGTTCCCGCCCTGCATCGTCGCCGTCGGCATCGCTGCACGTGCGCATGTCGCGCTCCTTCTCGGCATTTGGCGCGTTTTGAATGTTTAAGAGCGCTTCCCCGAGGTAGTGGGGCGAACGATGCGCAGCGCGGCCACTCCGCGTTACTCCCTTTCTACGCGAGCAGTATAATTCCGGCGAAGGTGATATACATCCGCCACATGTCGCGTCTTCGCGGCCGCGTAAGATGACGTTTGTTACGTACGCACATGTGTACGGCGCGAGGAGTCTGCATGCGCGCCGACCTACGGTTCCTTCATGTGCCTCTGATAAATGGGTAACTCAGTGACCTGCCTCACGTTTTCCGCTCGGTGAACGTAACGCGCGTCCGAACACACACTTGATCGTATGGAGATACCACGTTTGATGATGTCAATAATCTCATTTTTCGCTGTGTACGTACGCACGTATGTACGGCGCGAGAAGAAGTCTGCATGCGCGCCGACCTAAACTCCTTTATACGCCTCTGATAGATAGACCGCTCATTGACCTGCCTCACGTTTTCGGCTCGATAAACGTAACGCGCGTCCGAACACACACTTGATCGATAGTATAGAGATACCACGTTTGATGATGTTAATAATCTCATTTTTCGCTCTATTAATTTATTTCTCGAAATAGATTTATGTATATTGTAAAGTGCGTTATAAAAATGCGTATTGTGAATATTTCACTTTTTCGCGATGTTTTTGTTATAACATAAATTAAAGAGCTCTCGTATAGAACGAGACTTTTCATTTGATTGCGAGACATGCGATTAATCAATCTGCGAGATTATTACCTTCGTATAAAGCCCGTTCTACATTGATCGCATGTAGCCAGTCGCAAGCAAATCTTTAACTCCTTTATACGGCTGCTCGCCTGGGCGTCGCTTTCAGCTAGTGACGCGCTTCTATTGTTTGGTCGCTAATTATCACCGATTGGTAATTAACAGCTTGTGCAGTATATCCTAGTCTGGGAGAGCCGCGATGCTTTGTTCTCCATGCCGTAGAAATGACGTGTCGCATGTGTCAGGATAACAGGATAGCAGGATCTCATCCTGCTATTCCACATTAAAGACAACTATCATCGCCAATCACGTCTCTCGCGTTAAGCCCGTTCTACATTGATCGCATGTCGCCAGTCGCAAGCAAATCGACCAATCACAGTCGAATATTCGACGGAATATTCGACTGTGATTGGTCGATTTGCTTGCGACTGGCGACATGCGATCAATGTAGAACGGGCTTAACGCGAGAGACGTGATTGGCGATGATAGTTGTCTTTAATGTGGAATAGCAGGATGAGATCCTGCTATCCTGTTATCCTGACACATGCGACACGTCATTTCTACGGCATGGAGAACAAAGCATCGCGGCTCTCCCAGACTAGGATATACTGCACAAGCTGTTAATTACCAATCGGTGATAATTAGCGACCAAACAATAGAAGCGCGTCACTAGCTGAAAGCGACGCCCAGGCGAGCAGCCGTTTAAAGGAGTTAAATGTGCTGCTCTTTTGTGTCTCCCCCGCCTTTGTTTTCCCTCCGACTTGCCGCCGTTCTCGATGATGTGTCTCACAAGTCTTCCTCATTGCATAAGAATTCTGATGTCCATTTTTCTGGAACATAATTCACATTAAATTAAATGTGCGATATTAAATATGAGTTTCTTCTTTATTTATCTTTTATTTATTGAAAACATTGATGTTTATCTGGTTGTATTAATAAAAAAGTGTATATTTTGATTTTCAGATTCCAAAAAGCCTGTGTAAAATATGGTGTACCTGATGTTGATCTTTTCCAAGCTGTCGATCTGATGGAACGTAAAAATATCGCTCAAGTAACGAATACTATCTTTGCCATTGGACGAACGGTAATTAATTAATGATGTCATTTTATTATTTTCTTGGAATACAATAGTTAATTTGACATTCATAATTTAACATTCATTTAATCTCTCAAATTTGCAAATTTCTTCAAGCAAAAATCTTTGAAATGGTTTATATGATAAATATTCGATTTGCAATTAATCTGGAAGTAAATAATGTGTAATATAAATTAAATGCATTGTTCTATATCTATATGACAGTCATATTGCTTTCTTAATTATATTAGATAAGCTATTAAATGAAAATATATACATCTTTTATGCCTATAAATTGTTATTTACAGACGTACAAACATCCGGAATGGCGCGGTCCTTGGTTGGGTCCGAAACCAGCGGAGGAAAACAAAAGGTCCTTTACAGAGGAGCAACTAAGAGCTGGCGAAGGACTTATTGGCTTGCAAGCTGGTACTAATAAGGGAGCTACTCAAGCAGGACAAAATTTCGGAGCTACAAGAAAAATACTTCTTGGAAAGTAATTGATAGAAGTTGCATTTTTTATGCTAGAAGTATCCTGTTTAAAAAAAGATAATCCTTTAAATGAATATACATATAAAGGCATAGCAACATAAAATTATATCATTAGAAACGATTTATTTAATCGTACACTCAATACTTTTACAAAAGAACTGTTTTACAATTTTTTTTCTGTCACACACACACACACATATATATATATACACACACACACACACACACATATTCAGCTGGAAAAAACATAAGTGATATTGATATACATATATGTATGTTTCAGACATGTTATAATTATTCTGTGTTTAGTACATCTGCTTGATGTGAATGTATTTAACAAAATGTAATAAGTAATATAATAACACCTATGTTTCGACAATGTGTGTGAAAACTAAATTTATTATTTCTATTTTATTGCCATAAAACATGACAACTTGCATACTATGTTGTTTAAACCTTCTTCGAAACTTTAATGCCGTAAAAGAAAATTGAAATAATTTATTTTAAATCAATATAATTTGACTATATATATTTCAACATTCAATATTTTGTTAATCAAAATTCTACCAACATGAAACAAAAAATTAACTAGAAAAGACTTTCTCATTTCTTATCATTCCTGAAGCTCTATTATTTTCTTTACTCTGATAATTTAAAATTTATTTTCTATATCTCATTTAGTTAAGAAATAATCATTTGACAGATCTCGACGAGAAATATCGTCATATACATCAAAAATACTCTTGTATAATCAAACATTCTACATAGTTAAGTCCGTATTATCACAGTGTCTTAAGCAGATTTTAAGATATAAGCTATTCTAAGCGCGTAAAATTCTTAGAGCGAGAATCTTGTCGCTCTTGCTAGTTTCCTGGCAACTTGGTCGGCGTCCGACAATCGTCTCCTATCGTGAGTTCTGTGTCGGTGCATGGAGCGTGACAGGCTGCTAGACACGTATACACATCTCTCTGCACACGTGTCGCGTCATCGCAAACGCTTGAAGATCAGTCGTCGTATGTACGTACGCATCGACGTACGTATGTACGCAGGTGGCGGAGCGCGTATGCGACAGCATGAGCCTCGTACGTGACAGGGACGACGAGTGGGCGTGACGTGTACGTACACGCGTTACACGCATTCCTTGACCGGTTTCTACACCGCAAGGCTCCCCGAGGATCAGGCGAACATCCTAAGATGGAACATGTTTCGCCGATTCGAAATCATGCTCCGTTTTTCTCCACTCATTCATCATGTTGTCGTCGCTGTTTCTGTAAAGCAGACAATAGACAATTATGATGGTGAAACTGGATTTATTGTTATTCTGGAACAAGTCTCGTCGAAGCAAAAGTTTATATTTAAAATAATATAATATACATAGTAAATATTTAACTGCTATATTTTTTTAATAAAATTCTATATCTAACTATATTTTCTTAAGAGTGACAATATAATAATTAATATCACTAACATTATTAATAGATAATTGATACTTCGATTATACAATGTCAGCAAATTTTGATTTTTATTGAGTTTTTCAATGTGCTATGCTATAATAATTCGTGATCTTCGAATTACTTGTAGATGATTATTTTTTAAATGATGAAATAATCTATCAATTACCAGAATCAAATTAAATGTAAAATTCATCCCATATAGTTGTTTATATAAAATAAACGATAGACTTTTAAAACATAATGAAAGACAAAAATAAAAAATATTAAGAATATGGTAAAAACGTAGTAAGAATGTAGTAAGAACTAATATAATTACACCAATTCTCTCGAATAGAGTATAGTGTAAGAGCATTAAAAAAGTAAAAGAGAAAATTATAAAAGATATATGTATACATATATGTATATGATCTTCTATCTGCGTACTAGAGCATGTCGAGAAACATCTCTATACATATCGATATGATCGATTAAAAATAAAGTGTAAAGAAAGCAAAAGGGAAAACTATATTATGTGCCAATGTATCCTGCATCTCTTTCGACGTGTTTTAGATTTTGATGTTTGTATTTCTTGTATAATAATGTTTTATCGCGCGTGTCGGTCCATGCACGGTGTTCCTCCACGTGCGCGCAATGACGTGGTTTGGCGTCGATCGTGGAGCAGGCCAGTTCTCGGGGACCCCCTGGCGCAGGATAGCAGCATCCCGAGGAGTCTGTTCGCGTCCGGACGAACGGTCCAGACGCACTCGCGATTCACCTCCCGTTGTCTTATGCGCTCCTCTTAAAAGGGGAGCGCTGCGGAGTGGCCGCTCCGCGCATCACTGCGCCCCACTATTCTTCCACGCACTCGCAAACCGCGTACATACGAACGCGGCGCGCGCCGGAGGCTGATACGATTGTGGTCAGCTTATTTCCTTCACACATCACATAAATGCAGATTGAAATGATTTCTATATAGATTCAATTTCATCACTGTCTGCTATAAATACGAGCATTACCTATCTTATATACAGAGTCAATTATTATATAATATTGCGTCTTTAAATCAAGCCTTGATTTTTTTTCATTTCTCTTGTTCATATATTGCAATTTATACAAACGTCCCATCATATATATTCATCTTTATCTCCTGTTGTTTTGATCTTGATGAATAATTTCGTATTTGTATTCTTTTACGCTCGAGAGCAAGATTTATGCCTCAATAATGAATTATAATTAAACAAAAATAATGATTCATTAAGAGGATGCCGGATACCGACAGAATGCGAATATTAGTAGGATTGCAAAATATTTTTGTTGATTACAGATATCAACAAATCCTTTTCCATAATTAAAGTATACATAATAACGGAGTGCGGGGTTTATGATTTCATATGAAAAGTGAGTGTGTGTGTGTGTGTGTGTGTGTGTGTGTGTGTGTGTGTGTGTGTGTGTGTGTGTGTGTGTGTGTGTGTGTGTGTGTGTGTGTGTGTGTGTGTGTGTGTGTGTGTGTGTGTGTGTGTGTGTGTGTGTGTGTGTGTGTGTGTGTGTGTGTGTGTGTGTGTGTGTGTGTGTGTGTGTGTGTGTGTGTGTGTGTGTGTGTGTGTGTGTGTGTGTGTGTGTGTGTGTGTGTGTGTGTGTGTGTGTGTGTGTGTGTGTGTGTGTGTGTGTGTGTGTGTGTGTGTGTGTGTGTGTGTGTGTGTGTGTGTGTGTGTGTGTGTGTGTGTGTGTGTGTGTGTGTGTGTGTGTGTGTGTGTGTGTGTGTGTGTGTGTGTGTAAATGGACTGTTATACGCGTCGACCGATGTTATGTTGGGGTTGTTATTATTTAGGTCGCAAAGTGCCAAAGTGGCGCCAAATGTCGCGACGCTTCATCCCTTAACTATACATATATAGGGCAATGTATATATATAGTTTTCTCCCTCGCACGCAATCTTTCTCTTGCGATGTTTTGACAAATACGAGAACAAAGAAAAATATGACACTAGACAGACAGACAAACAAAATTATAAATGTGTATGTGCTCTATAATTGATTTGTTTCATGTAATAATAAAAAAAGATACAATTTTAATCGGATTATCAGAATTAAGAGGATGCCGGATAGAATACGAATATTAGTTAAAATGCAAAATATTTTTGTTGTTTATAGATATCAACAAATCCTTTTCCATAATTAAAGTATACATAATAACGGAGTGCGGGGTTTATGATTTCATATGAAAAGTGAAAAAAAATTTAAAAATTACAGTTTTGTTATCGGCTTCTGCCGTCAACATTTACTTAATATAAAAAACCTGCAACTTGCACGTGCCTAACAAGTGAACTCCGCACTCGGCATTTTATCAAAGAGTATTAGTGAACTTCGAGAAAGTGAGTTTAGAAGCTTTTTAAAAAAGATTTTACTATGCAACATTTTGCACACCGAAATGTTTCTTATTAGGCTTTCAAATACATTTTCAAACGTTTACTTATATTCCTTCATGCATTTCCGAGTGGAGAGGTATCCTATTTTGCACGTACACACCGCAAAACCCTTATATTAAGCAAATATATAATTATTATGGCCGGTAAAACAGGACGGTCCGGCATCCTCTTAATGAGAAATATAAAAAACGAGAAAATCGATAAATAGCTTTCGCTCTTTAAAATTGTGAAAGAAGTCTTCTAACAATAAGAACCACAAATTTCAGAGGCTTCAGTCGTGCTTATCTGACAACTATGTGAAAAAAAAATTGGTATCTGCTTCGCGATTGAGCGAGTAAAAAAAATATTTCTCGAGGTTAAGCTATTTTACTTAATACATCAGAGTTATTGCGAAATCACATTCGAATTCACATTGCATATGTATAGGCAGGAGAAGAAACAGTTCGAATGGTTTACGCGCATCTCTATACATATAAGAGACACGAAACTCTTTCATGTTCCTGACAACCTATTCGCGTGGAGTTCATTGGTACGTTTCCACGGTGCTCCGTACTGTAGCACCTGATTCGACCGAATGCGAATGACCCACAAACTTGTTATCCTCCTTTCTCTAGCCACGGTGTGTGACTGTCTGAGTGTTCATGATCTCCCAGTAAAGGGTCCCCTCTAGTCGATCGACAAAAGTATCTCGCTATCTATCGGTCGGACAATCCTCGACGAAGATTCCCTCGCAGAACGCAATAGAACGCAATGGACGTTTTTCTCGTTAATTAGGATTTACTTTCAAAGGAGAATATCGTTGTGATGCATTTCTCTGTCGTCGCTTTTGTCATGCCTAAAACACAAAATTCAATTTATTAATTACAAGATAATTAATTACGAGCCGTGTTTGCAGCTTTTATAATCTTCGCAAACGGACCTTTTGATTCCTTTTTTATTTATGGTCTTATATACAATCAGCCAGAATAAGTGACTAGAAATGATCAGAAGAATAATGCATCTCTAGTTTAAGAACTGAAGATGCATTTGTTGAAAGATCAATGAAAGTTTTAATGTGTAATATACGATGCGCGTGTTAAAAAATTTGATATGATTGAGCCGAAGATATGAATTAGTAATAATATACTGTTTGAAATGCGTATATTCCATGTAGTTCTTTCCATTATACCTATAGATACATATGTCACGAGTTTTTATTGACCCATATCATATGATTGTGTTAATAAAATGATTGATGAAAATAGAATGTGCGAGGAATTTAGCACATACGATGGTTTTCTACACTTTTCTTACACGTGCGATAATTATGTATCATTGAAATGAACCATAAATATTTATTTAAATTATATTTAAATGTATAATAATAAAAACACATGTCGATATCGCCAAATATACAACTTTAAAGTTAATCAATTCGAATTTTTACATATTTTAAAGATTCGTCTTTTTCGATATTTTATATATTTTAAACTGATCTTTTATTTGTATTTTGATGCCATATTGAAATATTCAATTAATTAAAATTTATATTTAATACATGTTAAGAATTTACCTTATTTATGGCCAAATATTTTTAATTGGTCTCTCTTTTATATTCTGCTATTGTATCGAAATATCTAATAGAATATTCAATAAGAAAAGATGCAGAAAAATTCGAATTATTATAATTTACCAATCATTTTAACGCGTATCATATAATTACAAAAGGCGATTAATAAAATGAAAAATGTAGTATTTTTGTAACAACTTAGAGCTTCCTGCATATAGGACGCGGTAGCCAGTCAACTTACTATTTTTCCATAAAAGTGAAAAATTGCAAACGTTCTGTGCAAACGTTCTATGTATAAGAGCCATTATTTTTTGATACATGTGCTGTATGGACAATATAATGATAAGAGAATGTTTCATATAAATCTCGCAGCCAAAAGCGTGTCTTATTCTTATAACAGCATGCAGGTGCTGTTTTTATAAAAAAACTTTATTAAAACAGATTTCTATACAAAATAACAACGATATAACAATAAAATTCTTGCTAAAGGAAAACTTCCACAATTAATTTGAAATATTCATAAATGTGATTTCCAGTGTTTTCGCTCTAAACGCATGTTGCATAACATATGATTTACCAGTAATATTCTTTTCAAGGTGAAAACGACTTACGCATCAATTTACGCCGTACGTTTTGCTCGCTCATATGCTTATTCAAATGATTTACGTTCGATTCAAAAGCGCCTAGCTAACTTGCGGTCGAAGTTTCGACATGTGTGAGAGAGAGAGAGAGAGAGAGGGAGAGATTCGCTCTATCTTGAGAACGTCTATTTTTATACCGGCGGAGCGAGACTGATCTCGCTGCCATCTGTGAAGTTTCACACGCGGATCGCGGATCTGGGTGCACTAGTGCACGACCTCGACTTCAGATTTGTGTGTTCTAGAAGGAATGGATGGTTGGTGATTTCTATGATGTGCACGACAACAGGTATTTTTTTTTACATACTATGTCGCACTAATTAATTTCATTTCCGATCGATTCTATGCCAATCGTTCACTGTCTCATTTTGTGATCTACTGACAAATTTGTCCCAATTGTGATGTGTGCTCTCAGTGTATCCTGAGATGTTATTGCTCTTGCGTATATCTTGACTATATGTTTTGCAGTTTTATCTTTGTGCAATCTTGTAAAGAATGTGAACAATGATCTCTTCGAGGAATGATAGTTGTACGTTTGATCATAGGTTGTGCTTCAACAAGAGAAACCAGTATCGTGCAAAAAAGAAATGATATACATTTGCTTTTATATTTTAGCAAGTAAAAATTTACTGTTGTCATTTTGGTGGTATGTCAGTTGGGATATCCATTTGACATTTTTGCTTATCGATAGGTATAAACGTCAAGTTTAGCCATTCAATTTTTTTGGAATATACCATAAAGTAAGAACTCAAGAATATAATAGCACAGTACACATATCTGGCGACAGAGCCTTAAGCAATATGCCTTCTACTTGTGGCGATATGGTCGATATGACTGGTAATTATAAACTTCTATCTAAATTGTTATATTATATATGTTGCTGCTTCAATATAATAGCTGTACAAATACTCTTAATATATAAAAAGGCAATCCTGTACAGCTACCTCGCAATTAGGCATCATGGAAGGCATTTCTAGTACAGACAGTGTTGGAACACAGAGTGATATATCAGGACATACAACTGTACCAGGAAGGCCCAGAATGGATGTGGCCTGTGTTTTGGATTTGCAACAACCGGAACATCTTGCTCAACGAAAGAAAACGTTAGACGAAGTTAGACAAGCCTGTAATCTGGTCAATGCCAATATACATCATATTCAGGTATATATATTTTTGGTATAATTTAACTATATTTAAATGACAAGTCATAGATTTTTTAATTCAATTGAAAGTGATATTTGAATATTTAAATGTGATATTTTGAATTGAATTTCAAAATGTGATTAAAGGAAAACTTGCAATGTGCGTCAGTTTTATATTACCACTAAATTTAGACTAGTTTCAAAACAAGATTCTTATGTGTCAAAAGTTACACTATCAAGTCAAGATGCTTAAAAATGAATAAGTAAATAAAAATATATTACATGCAGGAAGAATTTATTTTGTAATGTATCTTTTTATCTTTTTCAATTTTGTATATATATTTTTTTTAGTTTGAAAAGCTCGATTTTGGTGAAACTAATGTATTGGATACATTTTATAATGCTGATGTGGCAGTTGTTGATTTAAGTATTCAATTACAACAATCTGCATTATTTTATCATCTTGGTGTCAGGGAAAGTTTTGGAATGAAAGAAAACATATTGCTGTATAATGATGTGGATACAGAGGCTACAATTAGACTTAAGGTATGTATATATTCATATTTTTCGTTGCTTCTAAAATATATTTATAAAAATCTTGCATTTATTATTAAATGCTAAGCATAATATAGTGGTAGTAACACATATTGACCTTGGCTATTTATTATACTTAGAATGCACTTGGTAGTAATGATCTCAATGAAAGATCTTATAAATAGATTGGTGCAAGTGACGGTATTATTGTATGTATTATAGCATATCAAGCTGTTTTAGTTATTTTCTAAACATTTGACATTAAAAACTTATCTATTTTTCTTTCTTTTCTTTTTTCATATAAGAAATATTTTTTATATTTTTATATGTAATAAAAAGAATTATATAAATTTTTATATCAGTAAAAAAATATACTTAATTTATTCAATATATATTGACTGCACCAATAATTTATGAAAATTGAAGAGAGAGAACAAGTATTGATCATCATTTTGCATATTTCGCTTATTTATTATTACGTACAATTATTTTGAGCAAATTAATTTTATATTAATTTATATATCTTTTAAAAGTTATCTTAAATATTAATTATTAATTAACATTTTATGTAACTATCCTTTTATTGATTCAACTTTTTACGGAACTGTTGTCATTTAAAGTTTTAAAATGATTGATACCTTTATCGTCGACAATAAATATTGAAACATGTTACGCACCGAATTATACTCGACATCAAACTGCCACTGGCTAAATCTAATCAGTATCATTAGATGAAACGATATCCGTGTCTGTCAGGCAAGCACCAAATATGTCATTCCGCTCGATATGGAGTAGAAAAACATGAGCTCATGATCTTAATATAGCAGTTACTGTTGGTGCTGGCCGATCGCACGCAATTGTCCGCAATCGCTTGATGCGACTTGTTACTGATACGTGTGCGTTCGATTTCTATTGTATGCATGTTAATTCCGTTTACGATTATTATATCGAACAATTTATTCCAATTTAATAAATTAGAATAAAAAAAAGAGGATGACATCTGAATGTGTGTTAAAAATTAGTGTAAAATATACAGCAAATAATTATTAAATAAAGAATTGCACATAAGAATGTGTAAGTGATTAATTATGTCACTTTTTTAATCAATGTCTTTTACTTACTTAATAAGAAGAAAGACAAAAAAGTTCTTACAAAAAAGTTACGTTTTAATTAATACATATATACATGTATATAATATTATAAAATATCTTTACAGTTATCCTGTGGCAGCTACACATTTGTTTCATACCGTGTTGTGGAATCATGTGGCTCGTGTGTAGCTACTAACCCAGCAACCAGTAGAATTACAGGCGAAGAAGCGATAGATCCCAAACAGCATCTCACTCTGAAACTCAAGAAATTGCTTCAAGATGTGGAGATACAATCCAAGTAAGCAAATGTGAAAATCTTTTATAATACTCTTTAATATAAATAAAAATTTGATTGGACCATAAAATTTGTAATTAATATTTTGTCAAAAAGACTAGAATAGATATTTTTATCAATGTGAGAAATATTTTTATTAAAAATATATATTCCAGAGCACATATGAAAGAAAAATTTCTAGCAGATCTGCGCAAGGCGCGCGAGACATATTCTGGAGAGGAACTCTCCAGAACTCTGAATAATATGCGTAAACGTTTAGATGATCCAAATGTTTTATCAGGAGAAGTTGTTTTAAATGTGCTTATTTCATTTCGGGAAATACAGGTAAAAATCAATAAATTAGTAATACTTTATAATGAAAATTATGATTATGGATATTATTAAAAATTGACACATCTGTATTAGGATTATGATGCTATGGTACAATTGGTTGATGATTTAAAAACCATACCAACTCACAAAAATTATATAAATACTCCAGCTATAAGATATTTATATGCGTTTGCTCTAAATCGACGAAACAAAGAGGGCGATCGAGAAAGAGCACTAAAAGTCATTGAAAAAGCATTAGAGAAGAAAGAAAATCATGTTCCAGATATGTTGTGTTTATGTGGAAGAATATACAAAGACAAATTTGTAGAGAGCAGACATACAGATCAGGAGAGTTTAAAGAATGCAATCCACTGGTATAGAAAAGGTTTTGAGGTACAATATATGTATATAAGAGCTATCTCTAGTCATTGTGAATTTTTATTAATGCATGTATATAATTGTCATTATTGTATATTCAGGTCCAACCCAATGAATATGCTGGTATAAATCTTGCTACTTTATTGGTCATAGCTGGAAATGAATTCTCTAAGAGTGAAGAGTTACAACATATAGGAATGGTACTAAATAACTTAATTGGTAAGAAAGGCAGTTTATCGAGCTTGAAGGATTATTGGGACGTAGCAACATTTTTTGAGATTAGTGTATTGGCAGAAGATTATTCAAAAGCAATACAAGCAGCCTTATGTATGTTTAAATTGAAGCCACCAAATTGGTAAATATATGAGCAATGAAATTATGTGTTCAGTAAAAAAATATAATATGTTTAGGATTTAAAAAACGAAGTACATGTTTAAAACTTATTTTAATATTATTGGATTATTTCGATTAAAGTTCTTTTTTAATCTTTAGGTATCTGAAGTCGACAATAGGCAATATATCACTGATAAATAGATTTCGTAAAAAAAATGAGGAAGCTGAAATTGCACCAGAGGAACAAATATTTAGTTTTTGGATGGACTACTTTGTCGAAGCTACAAAGGCGGAGGTTGGCGATAGTATATGGTTTCCAGTAAGTTTATAAATGGAATCGTTCTACTGAGGATCCAGTTCCCAATTCGGGAGACTACGGCTTATAGTTATATATTACCAATCCAGCTTACTTCTGTACATTTTGGGTCAAAGTAAGAATAATACAAAACTGCTTTTAGAGCAGATTTATGGATTCACTCTCTTAAAAAGAACATCAACTTAACAATTTAATCATTTCTTTAGTACAAACTTAAACACAACGTTCTCTTATTAGATTTTAGTGTTGGAACCACTTTGTCGAAGCTACAAAGGCGGAGGTTGGCGATAGTATATGGTTTCCAGTAAGTTTATAAATGGAATCGTTCTACTGAGGATCCAGTTCCCAATTCGGGAGACTACGGCTTATAGTTATATATTACCAATCCAGCTTACTTCTGTACATTTTGGGTCAAAGTAAGAATAATACAAAACTGCTTTTAGAGCAGATTTATGGATTCACTCTTAAAAAGAACATCAACTTAACAATTTAATCATTTCTTTAGTGCAAACTTAAACACAACGTTCTCTTATTAGATTTTAGTGTTGGAACCAACAAAAATCTTAATGCCGAGTTATGTGAACGTAAATCTTGGTGCAGAGGAGAAGTCTATACATATAAGGAATTTGTGTAATTCGTGTTTGGATAATATAAGAAATAATTGTAAGCAAGTTCATGATTGGCTATTTACTGCAAATATGATACGCAGTATGAGTTTGTACAAGAGGGACGAAAGATGCCTTTTCTTATATGTTCATCAAAATTCGGATGATTTTCAAATGTACTTGCCATCAGTACAATGTAGGCAAAGATTCTACGATTTGATCTTAGAAATGACTAGGGATCAGGAAGGCATGGTTACAGATTTGGATGCTTACATGACTGATGATTGCATGAAGGTTTTTATAATTATTATTTAACTATTATTTTATTTTATTTAACTATTATTATTTTTATCAAGTGTTTTATATAATATTTAAAATTTAATGAGATATTTATATATTTATAGTTTGAATATGAATTGGATGATCAAAATAAGCGTATAATTCTCGGCAAAGGTACATATGGCATAGTGTATGCAGCACGTGATTTGAATACGCAAGTCAGGATAGCAGTAAAAGAAATCCGTGAACGAAACTTGGGCGATGTACAGCCTCTTCATGAAGAAATTAAATTACATAGCCAATTGAGACATAGAAATATCGTCCAATATTTAGGATCAGTAAGTGAGGATGGATATTTCAAAATTTTCATGGAACAGGTTCCTGGAGGTAGGAAAGAATTAATAAGTGTAACATTTGTATAAATAACGTTTGTAAATGTCGATTATTCTTTTAATTTTAGGAAGTTTATCAGCTTTGTTAAGATTGAAATGGGGTCCTTTAAAAGAAAATGAATCAACCATTTCATATTATACTAAACAAATGTTGGAAGGCCTTAAATATCTCCATGATCAAAAAATAGTTCATAGAGATATAAAAGGTACATAATTTATAATATACGTTTTACACTTGTTTGTTAATGTATATTATAATGTATATTATAATGTATATTCTTTATTTATACATATAATTTACACAAATAAAATTGTATGATATAGGCGATAATGTATTGGTAAATACATATAGTGGAGTAGTAAAAATATCTGATTTTGGTATGTCGAAACGTTTGGCTGGCTTATGCCCAAGTACAGAAACATTTACCGGAACATTACAGTACATGGCACCAGAAGTTATTGACAAGGGTCAACGTGGGTATGGTGCGCCTGTAAGTTTGTTTTGTTTTGTTTTGAGAATTCACAGGATAAAAAATGTACTTTCTTGTCATCAAAATAATAATCATTCAAATTTTTCCTCTAGGCGGACATTTGGTCTTTAGGTTGCACAATAGTTGAGATGGCAACTGGAAAGCCTCCATTTATTGAACTAGGTTCTCCACAAGCAGCTGTTTTTAAAGTAAATTAAAATATTAAATATTTTTTTAAATATTACTAAATCTAACAAATATATATTCTTCTTACATAGGTGGGGTATTACAAAATACATCCCGAGATACCATCAGAGTTGTCTGAGAGAGCAAAAAGTTTTATATTACGCTGTTTTGAGCCAAATCCTGATATAAGAGCAACTGCTGCAGAACTATTGGAGGATCCATTTCTTAATGAGTATATATAAAAGCACAGTATTATAGAGAGTTTTTTTTATAAATAATTAAAATCATATAATGTGAAATACTTATTTTTAACAGGAAAAAGAAGAGCAGCAGATTAGCCGCACCACCAGATTTCAGTAGAAGTATATCAGTTCCTGCAGACAGATTGGAACGTTTAGGAAAATGTGATAAAACGAATGATAACCATATTGTCGCTGCTATATCTATGCAGATATCTCAATCAGATGATAGGTATTGTAAAATTTTTATTTTTATTACAATGTGTCGTTTTGTGTTAGTATTCTTGTAATAATTCGTAGCGTTCCCGTCTTTGTTTTGCTATGTTACATACACTTATTTGATTTATTTCATCTGTATCTAGTTTTGATGCCAATCTCATTTTTCATGTTACTGGATAATTGTCAGATCAGCATCGAGACAATGAACAGAAAATATTTCGATTGTTTTCATAACAATATTAGTAAGGCACAACAAATTCAAATTGATATTTTTATTATGATATTGTGAATGACTGTATAATTTATACATTTTTTCTCTTAAGTTATTTTTTTGTTCATTAGCTATTGATCATATCTTCTGTACTAAAAATGCATTACTCAAACTGCAGTTTTCTATAAAGAGTACGAATATGAGAATATGAAAAGTATAATATTCTCTTATGCAAAAACGCACATTGCGAATTGTAATTATAAAATATTAAATTTAGTGGAGGGTTAACGAAGTCAAGCCCATTGAGGGAACGCAGTCCAGCTCACCTATTATCTCCCATCAGCATGCCTACTGCAATCCTCTCTTTTAACAGGTATGGTTCTAACTTTGTAAATTGTTTGTATACAAGGAAAAAGTATAATTAAAAGTATAATTTATTTATTGGCAATATTATTTGTAGAAGTAAAATATATGGAATAAGGTTTATATACATAATCATTTTTACCATTAAAATTGCATATGTAAAATGCTTAATTGCACTGCTTCTTCAAATTATTTTTTATATAAAAATATCAGCTATCAAAATATACTATTAAATGTTTAGATGTTGCATAATGTTTCAATGTATAACCCAGTGATGCTTTGTATAAATCATATCCATTACAAGATTTCTTTATGTTTTGTGCAAACAATGGTATATTGTTAATTATATATTTAGGCAATTCTTAATTAGATATTTATAAAAAATAAACTCGTATTTACAAACAATAAAAATACTACTTATATTTATCATTAATTACATATTTTACATATACTAATATATAATTGTCTTGCTAAATATAAATTCTGATCATACATAATACATATGCTACAACATATAAATACAATATATTAAAACATGATTTATATTATTAAAATAGTCCTCTAACATCTGACTTATTCTATAATTATAGCTTTTTGTATAATCTTTAAATAACAATTTATACTTTTAAAAAATAGGTGGACCATTTGAATTAAATTGTCTGATATATATATATATATATATATATATATATAGAGAGAGAGAGAGAGAGAGAAATGT
>NW_021849048.1:0-4421 GCF_003651465.1 Formica exsecta | reverse complement strand
TGGCGCAGCGACCGCCGGCGTATTCGGCACAATAATAATAATAATAATAATAAAAATTATACACACAACCATTTGTGCCTTATACATTATACAATAACTAAATTACGGTTTTTATTAATTAGATAAATAATTAGATAAAAAATACTATTGATATCATCTATATAAATGTTATGTAGATTTAAAAATGGCTATCTTCTCAATTATATTCAATATACAGAATGCTAACACAATGTTTTGACAGTATCAACTTAAATTACATAAAATTTTGTAATAATTTGCTATGTGTAAATGTTGCAAAAAAAAAATGTAGCATATTTCTAATATATAATACATAACATTAACTCGCTGCTTTTTATACTTTTGTAGTACAATAGGGAATACTCCATCGATAGATACTAGTGAAAGTGATATAGCAAGTGCCTCAATAACACGAAGAAGTTCATCCGGTGGGCTGTTATCGCCAGAAGTTGAATTGGGAGGTAAATATATGCAGCAATAGAGAAAGATACTTTACAAGAAAATATAATGACTGAAAATTATTTATTAGAAATTTCAATAGATATTTACTTGAAATCACAAATATGCATAGTGTCGCATCATTGCTATCGTGAACAGATAAATAAACTAAATGATGAACAATTCACATCTGTGTCTCTAGCATTATTCTATGCTACAGTATTATTTATTTATATTTACCAATAATTGGAATAACAGGACAACCAGGACAAAAATCTGGAGAAGAACAGGAGGGCTTTTATTTATTAAAAAAGGATAGCCAAAGGCGCATGACATTAACGAGGGTTCTCAATCAAGATGAGGCAAAAATTTGCGAAGTTTGGATGAGAGGTATACATCAAGCAGAGGGACAAACGGTGCTACAGATGGTATTTACTCGGCTGTAATATTATATCGCATTGCAAATAATGTATATATCAATAAACTAATTATTTATTACAATTCTAGAGTCAGCTGGTGTTGCTCATGCGTGGTTTGAGGGATTATATCGCAGAGCAAAATCAGGAAGTGATAGTAACTGCTATTCGAACATTGAAAGAGGAATTGGATTTTGATTCGACCGCTATTAATCACCTACATTTGGCCATTTATTTATTCCAAACGGCAGCAAACGAAGTTCTCAGAATGCATAGTATAAAGCCACATTGGATGTTTGCCTTAGATAACTTGGTGAGAAATGCTGTTCAAGCTGCTATCACTGTGTTATCTCCCGGTGAGTATCTTTTTTCTTACTGAAACAGAAGTGGATTTGCTGTACGCATTTGATAAGTTTTAATATATTTGAGAGACAACAATGAGAATTAAATCTTGGATATCAGAAAAGAATGTTTTGTTTGTTCAACTGACCAGATTTTCATATTTGTATATTAGATGTACATAAACCAGATGTTTGATGTTTGCATGTATTTAAGTATAATATACGTGTAAATAGAGTATGTTATCATGTCAACTCTAAAAATGTCTCTCGGGAAAGCTATCACCAATAATAAGGAATATCTTGTGAATGTCGCGTTCAGTTAGAAGGTTACTGCACTCCACTTCATACATCTGGTTTAGGCAAATATTTTATTGAAAATTGATAGATTAGATAGATCTAAACCGAAAAATATTTAGAAAATTCATACTATATCGAATGTATTTTGTGTTACAAATTGTGTCTAGAATTGGGAGCTAACTTACTTGGACAAGAGCGAGTACAACCTGGCGGTCAAGGACCTGAAGAGGAATCAACTTCTGGAGTATCGACAGTAAATTCTGTAAAATCCCAAAAAACCGCCGATTCCATTGATAATAAGTATTGGAAAGAATATAAAGATCAAATGGGAGCGCTAAAGATGGAAAATATGAAGCTGCTGCAAGAATTGATAGAAAGCCAGAAAGCATATCAGACATTATTACAGCAGGCTCTCGAAGAGCAGAGAGCCCAAGTTAATACATTGACACATTTGTGTGAAAATATTAGTAGGAGAGCAGTGAGGCAGGAATCTGGGTATGAAATAAATTATTATTTTATTTATTGCTGCAACACACATAACTTGTACATTATTATATGCAATTCCTTATAAGTATAAAATTATATTTTTGATATATATATGTATGATTTTCCGCAGTTATAATTCTTGCATCTCGCCAATATCTCAGCAATCAACATCCTTGACAATTACCGATACACATAACAGTATTCCTTTGCATTCAGATATGGCTCTTGTTGATTGGTTAAGAAATCTTCAGGTAGATGATATATCGATCGATAGGGTAAGCAGTTTGCCAATGTCTGAAAAAGAAACAATAGAAAAAATGTTAGTTACATATTATTTATTTTACATATAATATTTACGAACGCGGTTTTTTAATGTTCTTAGTTCCTATATGAGGAATATACACTGGAAGATATTTTATGTCATGTTACACGAGACGATCTTCGCAGGCTAAACTTGAGGTAAGAAATGAATTTTTCTATATAATTCTATATAATATTTAATAATAGCTTATATAGAAATAAATATATGTTACAATTATTAGCATTAAATATCTTATACAATTTTAGGGGAGGAATTGAACTCAGGATATGGCAAGCCATACAGAGACATAAATCATAAAAATTAATGGAAATTAAATTGTAAAGATTAAAGAATTATATCTATTTTTTGTCACTATTAGTGAGATAATATAATTAGTAGTTGAAGTTTCAAGCAGGGTAAAAAATATTTGTTTTTCGCGTGCGCAACAAAATCGTTTAGTTTATCTAGTTTATCACAAGATAAAAACAATGCTATAAATCGACCGCATATATGCTACACTATTATATTGGACATAAATCGAATTTCTATAGAAAGAGAGTTTCTTTTATGACATATAATAATGATATTACCTATTTATGTCGTAGTTCCTATAAAAATTAGATTAATATTACTCTTTATACAAAACAATTATATAAAAAAATCTGTGCATATGATGATATATTAATAGAATGTATTATGTTTGAATGGGTTTTATTACAGATTTTTATGAGTTTTTTTTATTACAGATTTTAAATACTTTGTTAAAGTTACATGATATAAAAAAATTAATATTTTTATATATGGAATGTATTTCATACATTACACATTTTCTTATAAGAAATTTTGTAAGTTTGATTTTTAAGTTTTATATTTAAAAATCAACTTAGAAAAATCGTCTCTACTCTAAATACTTAAAAAGAAACATTAACAAAAAGTTACAAATGTATAAAAAAATTATAAATGTGAGAACCTCTCTTTCTTATCGATAATATATTAGATATATTTTTTCTATTCTAAAGTAAGATAATGTGTCCTATGCACAACAAAGGTTAACACATAGACTCTTTCAACAATTGGTAATACAACTGATGTAACTAATAAAACACGAGATATAAATATATAATTCGTTGAATAAAAGCGGCTTACTGCCAATAAAAAATCTTGATTGAAAACGATTTATATTTTCACAAAAGAATAATTTTATATAATATTTGTTTATTAATATTAAAATAAAATTAGTTTAGAAAGGCTCCGAGTAATTAATTAATTAAAACATTAATAGACGGAAACGCAGATCGAATCGCAAATATCTGATCGGTTAGACGCAAATTGCGATTCGATCTGCGTTTCCGTCTATTAATGTTTTAATTAATTCTAATTCTATTATATATGCGCTGATGATGGCCAAAAGAAGGGCCGAAACGTCTGCCGCTTACATTTTTTAATGTTTAATTTTTATTTTTATTCTTTAAATTTTAATGTTAATTTTTTATTTAATTAATTGACCATAAATAAACATCCACTGTATGGTCATCAAGTAACCGTACTAATTTATTTGCGCCAGACTTACAGCGCTGGCTCCTATTGCCATTCTACATTTAATTTATTAATATTAAGACAATAGTTATCTGTAGCGTTTTCCATTTGAACATTTTCATAAATGGGGATGCAATTATTTATAGTGCCTTATGAAACTCGTTCTAGTACAAGGAAAGATATTTAATATATGTAGTATATATTGTAATGTATTTACAAGCGATAATGTAAGATAATTACATTTTATGTTCTCAAACAGTAAAATTTTACTTGCACAGAACATACACTAAATCTTCCCAGTATTGAAACATTAATTGAATGTTTCCATATCGATATTTGTCATGTAAATAGGATGCTTTTTTATAGTTTGTAAGAGCTTTACATTGATTTGTGCTTTGAATGGATTCGATTAGATATAGACTTTCTTTTAGATTTTTCTTTCTGTAGATACATATACTTTTATATGACGGAAAATATCAATCTTTCTTGTATGCAATATTGTAAAGGAAGAAATACGTCTGTTTTTTGCGATGCATATTATATATCTATATATGTAATATGCATAATATAATATCTATATTATATATA
>NW_021849047.1:2955-9696 GCF_003651465.1 Formica exsecta | reverse complement strand
TTATAATAATAAAAATGTCTACCTCTATCTTCGTTCGAAGTTTGCTGATCTTCTTGCAAGTTTTCTTGTGGAAGAGTATTGCAAACGTTTATTACTCGTGGGGCATCCGTTAATACTAACGAATTTCCACGGATTAGTTCGTTTTGTAAAGACTATAAACATGGAGAAAAGGCATATATTATGTATTAGGCCATTATACTTCATTATATAGATAGATAGATCATAGTAGCTCATCTCATTATATAACATTCGTTATTGTCAGACTAATTCTTTAAAATGTTTTAATTAATTATAAATATTCCATATATAATAATTCTACAATAGATAATTACAAAACATATACGGGTATATAAATATATATACCTCCTCTTCCGGAATATTTTCAGCACAATCCTTATTTCCTTCAATATATTCTGCGCCGACTATCCCAATAATCCGCAGTTCCATTTCGGATAATTCTGCAGATTGCTTGATTGATTTGTTTCCGGTCATCGCCTTAGCCCTTCTCAAATCGCGTGCCTTTATAGAAGTGCGACTTTTCAGGTCTCTCCACACCTAAGCATAAAAAATTACTTTTTATTTTATTTGTGTCAAGTATATATATATATATATATATATATACTTGACACAAATAAAATAAAAAGTAATTTTTTATGCTTAGGTGTGGAGAGACCTGAAAAGTCGCACTTCTATAAAGGCACGCGATTTGAGAAGGGCTAAGGCGATGACCGGAAACAAATCAATCAAGCAATCTGCAGAATTATCCGAAATAGAACTGCGGGTTATTGGGATAGTCGGCGCAGAATATATTGAAGGAAATAAAGATTGTGCTGAAAATATTCCGGAAGAGGAGGTATATATATTTATATACCCGTATATGTTTTGTAATTATCTATTGTAGAATTATTATATATGGAATATTTATAATTAATTAAAACAATTTAAAGAATTAGTCTGACAATAACGAATGTTATATAATGAGATGAGCTACTATGATCTATCTATCTATATAATGAAGTATAATGGCCTAATACATAATATATGCCTTTTCTCCATGTTTATAGTCTTTACAAAACGAACTAATCCGTGGAAATTCGTTAGTATTAACGAATGCCCCACGAGTAATAAACGTTTACAATACTCTTCCACAAGAAAACTTGCAAGAAGACCCGCAAACTTCGAACGAAGATAGAGGTAGACATTTTTATTATTATAAATTAATGTTAAAATAAAAATGAATATATTGAACAATTTTCATAAAATTATCATTATTGTTTTGATTTATAAATAATTATCGATTATATCCAAGTCAAAGAAATTTCCGAAGATTTAACAACAAGCAGGTTAAGTGTTTTGATGGACCATGCATGTCATAGAAAAAGTGGATTATGTTGTAATAAATAATTAATACATTACTTATTAACATTAATTGTAATATATTTTTTATTCACAGTTAATTTCTTGGATACCGACATCGACATCGCTACGATTGATGATGTTGTATTTGATGGAAATGCATCCGACAACGAGAACATTCCCGTACAACAAAATGTCGACAAAATTGTTAATGAGAGACAGGCGAAAAGAAAGTGTACTTTACGTGTACTTCCTGCTTCCAAGCCATCGGATCTACCGAGTACTAATCGCAACATCAGTTCATCGGTCTTTTCGAGAAGATGTAATAAGAATATAAATAATGTTATAGTGTTATTGTATGAAAATTGAAAACAAAATTTTTTTAAATTTTTGTACAATAACATTATAAAACGCCTTTTTTATAGTACTTTTATTATTTATTAATTATAATGTTTTTTTATAAAATTGTAGCAAATCGTGTAGGAAGATCTGAGCAGTTTCATTCGTCGAAGGAGCAGTTTGAATGCATTGCTCAGAAGCAAGCCGATGCTATGATGGTAAGAGAAAAATCTCGAAAACCAGACTGTAATTGGAGTTGGTATAATTTTTCTAAGACGTACGATATGATTATATTGTAATCTTCTCAAATATTAGATGCTTGCCGAGGCCTCGAAAGCTCATGCAGAAGCAGCTACAATAAATGCCCATGCCATGGCAGAAATGGCCAAAGCTGCTACAAAATTGGCAAATAACGCAGAAGTACAGGCTGTGAACGATGCGGATAAAATACGAGTAATGGAGAAAGTAGTTCAAGTATTGGAGAATTTATTGCCAAGCTATATTCATTGAGGTAAGAAATAGTTTGTTTGCTATAAATTATGTGAAAATATTACAGTTAATACAATTATTATCTATTAATCAATTATTATCTAATAAGTATCACTTAATTTTAAACTGAGTATAGAAACTAGAAGTAAGATTTGACAGGAGTCAAATCGGACAACCATCTCGTAATCTCGTAGGGACCGAACAAAGGAAAGAGAGAAGAGGTAGAAGGAGTAAGGGAGGCGACAAAGGAGGAGAGCGAGGAGGAAGAGGAGAGATAAAGACATCATTGCAGCTCCATTTTCGTCTGCGTTCGTAAATTCTGTTGAAAGTAACTAGATTTTTACTGGCGAAAAACTGCAACGTTGTCAGATTTACTGAATTGTTTCGATACGCTGAGTAACGAATCTTGCATCGATAGATATCGTTAAGGCTAAGTTACAGAATCACGCCGCATCGACAGCGTCGGTCGCGCAAGCGACAAAAATTGATAACTAGCGATAGCGACAATCGTCGCTAAGATGTTAGAGAATCCCGCTACAGGTCGAGTTTAAATAAGGATAGAAAATGTAGAGGAAGGTAGAGGAGTGTAAAGGTTTGGGTACGTTCCTAAAAAACACCTTCAAACCCCATTGGGGACGAATAAAGGATACATACATACATACATATTTCGCTTATAATAACAATTACAAAAAATGTAGTAAATTTTTAATTTTTATTTTAATAAAATTTTTATTTTTGTTAAAATAGATATGCTGGCCATTTCGAATATAGGAGCCGAATCAATGCGAAGAAAACGTCCCGCAGAAGAGCCTACAGCAGCACCTTCGCGAAGACACCCTGGGCAGCCCATCGAAATCATTACGTTATCAGGTAAATATTACTTTTTGGCGAAACACGAAAATTTTATACATACATACATATATTGCTATATATTATATGTATGTATGTGTGTATGTATGTATGTATGTATGTACGCAATATATTGTACAACCTCTAACTTCCGCAATTTTTGAGATATCGGGTTAAATTTTTTTTACATGGATAGAGTATCATTCAAGGATGGTTGGTATTGAATTTGGTGAGTATCGGTGAAAGGGTTCATTTTTTACAAAATTTTGAATTTTTTTAGAAATGTCTATACACGCTGTATCTTTCAGAAAATTTGAGATGTCGGATTAAATTTTTTTACTATTTTTTAATATCTCTCTCTCTCTCTCTCTCTCTCTCTCTCTCTCAAGACGTGTCAAACATCGCTCCGCAAAAGTAATAACTTTTAAACGGTTAAATAGTTACGGGGAGTGATAGAAAGTTATTCAAGTCATAGCGGCATAGACCGGCATTAGCCATGAGTGTTATCTAGCCGGGATATGCTGATTTGTGGGCGTGAGAAGTGCATTTCCTGTCTGGGACACCAAAGTCTCACACGACAGGTAGACATTAAAGGTGGACACAAAAGTGCTGACGTGTGACAGTGGAACAGAGGTGACTGATCGCTTACGCTGATATTAGCGGTTTCGGCCGATAATTATCGGCATGGACGATGAATATGCTGAATATCGATGCTCGGCATGTAAAAAGACAATAAAAAATCAGGTGGTGACATGCAAGTCTTGCTATCAGGTGAATTGTATTCAGCTGTTTTACCATCCTGGATGTGTAAGCAAGCATAGGATTTACAATAAAAATCAAGAATTGGTACCGTGTTCTGGGCCATTTGACAGATTTACAATTGAAAGTGAAGCAGATATGAAGAAGGCATCGGCAGTGGCCGGGAGCGGCAGGGACAGGCTAGGATCTACAGGATCTACAGGTTCGTTTACAACGCCAAGTAGTGGAAATAGATTATCAGGAGCGAGTGGATCATCGACTATTGACGTAAAAATAGATTGGCTGGTAAAAATTGTAAAAGAAATAAAAAATGAAACAGCGTGTAAGAAGGAAATTAAAATGATGGTCAAGGAAATAGTTCGAGAAGAATTGGGAAATGTTAAGCAGGTTACAAACGACAATGTTGAGCTTAGGCATGAAACAATATGTAAATAAACCGACGAGAATTACGAAAGATAGTAAAACAATTATAGATTTAATTTTTGCTAATAATAAAATAGAAATGCAGGTAATGCATGAACCTAAAATAACGGACCATGCGTGGCTTAAAGTTGAACTGAATGCGAATAAATTTGATAATAAATACAGAGAACTTAGTGTTAGGAATTATAGAGAGTTTAATATAGATGAATTTATTAAATTAGTGGAAAATAAATTAGAGAAAAACCAAGATACGAATATCAGTGTGAGAGCGAAGAAATTTGTTGATAGTATAGTAAATGCGTTAGACGCTACAGCACCTAGAAAAAATTTAAGAATTCCGAGAATATGGGAAGGGAAAAAGTTGTTTTCGGATGAAATAAGAAAAGCAGCGGCTAAAAGGGATGAGGCATATAGGAAGGCATTGTATGCTGACACGGAACAAAATTGGTTGCAATTTAAAATTTTGGGGCGCACTCGAGGACACAGTAGGCCCTGAATTTGGCAGCCTCGTTCCACAGGGGATTGTTTGCCGTTTGTTAACAATCCGCAAGCAAATGGTTAGCTGGGTATAGAGCATTTACAGGAAATTGTTATGGGACTACCGAAAAAGAAAGGTACAGAGGAGGGAATAACTAGCGATATATTAAAGGCAGTATTTTGCGTAATAAAAGAGGAATTTGTTGATATAATAAATAATTCTTTGAAGGAAGGTTGCTGTCCAAAAGGTTGGAAAACGTCTACAATAATACCAATTCCAAAAGTAGAGAAAGCTAGAAAAGCAAGTGAATTTAGGCCAGTAAATATGTTACCAATATTTGAAAAAGTGTTAGAATTAGTAGTTAAAAATATTTACAGATGATACGTTAATATATGTAACTGGAGAAAGCAGCGCGGAATTAGAGAGCAAAATGAATATGGCGTTTACTATAGTAGAAGAGTGGATGAATATAAATAAGTTAAAAATGAATGCAGGAAAAACAAAATATATAATTGTTAGAAGTATAAGAAAAGAACTGCGAGGTAATATAACATTGAAATGTTTGGAAGGAACTGAGATTGAACGTGTGGAAATAATAAAATACCTAGGCATAATTATTAACCATAGACTACGATTTAAGGACCACTGTGATTATATGCTAAAGAAAATAGGGAAAAAAACGAGTTTTTTGAATAGAATAGGTAATTATATATCGGCATACACTAGATGTATTGTATATAAGACAATTATAGCACCTCACTTTGAGTATTGTGCGACGCTGTTAATTGATATGGGAGAAACACAGCTGAGTAAATTGCAAAAAGCACAAAACCGGGCCATGAGGATCATATTGCAATGTGATAGACATACCAAAGTGGAGCGTATGCTGCAAGCGCTGCAGTTTATGTCCATAAAACAGAGGCTATATTATAATGTGTGTATATTTATTTTTAAGATTTTAAGAAACATGTTACCGGAGCAATTAAGAAATAGATTAGAAATTGTGGGAAATGAGAGTGAAAGGCAAACACGACAAGCTGGGGATATTGGAATAAAATATCGCAGAACAAGGAGTGAAGTTCTCGGAAGCTGAGTAAGCAGCTGACGAGACAGCTGACGAGCGGAGCACGAGACATGCTCCGGTCAGGGACACCACACTCCTCCCTAATCAACGACCTAATTAATTAAGATATATATTAAGCGCGAGATGCACCGACGCTCACTACTCGCTCACTACTCGCTTGCATATATCAATAGTATCGAAGTACCGTACGTATCGCGCCCGACTATTATAATCGCGACTAAGTGAAAGTGTACAAGAATCTGTGAAATATATCAATTTATACCTAACGTCCGGGAGTGTCTTATTTCGAGCGTATACTCCGTCCAGCGAGAGAATGACCTCGGCCTGCGCATAGGCGGGCAAAGTGGGGAGAACATAGCGAGGTACTCAATATCGTATACGTAGATACGGCTTCTATGGGTGGAGACCTGCGCGAAACGGACGAGTTTTTGTCTGACCCGAGGTCATTCTCTCGCTAGACGGAGTATAGATCCTAATCCTTTGGGCGTATAAATCCCTAAAGACCTCTTTCTTAGCGGCTAGAGACACAACAGCGCAAAAGAGTATGTTTTACGAAGGAGTAAAAATGTATAACGCCTTGCCTGCTGAAATAAAGCGGAATGAAAGAATTGTGCCGTTTAAGCGAATGTTAAAGGAGTGTATTAAACTAGATTTGTATTACAAATAGCTGAGAAAGGTAATAAAGATCAATCAATCAAAAATCAATCTCTCTCTCCCCCCTCCCCCTCCCCCTCTCCCTCCATCACCCTCTCTCTCTCTCTCCCTCTCCCTCTCTCTCTCCCTCTCTCCCCCTCTCTCTCTCTCCCTCTCTCTCTCCCCCCCCCTCAACATTATTATTCATATAATATATTATGAAGTGTACATAATGTATACAAAGTTCAAAGAATAAACACACACGCACAGTCAGAGAGGGTTTGAAGTCATTAAATACTGAGGGAGTGACGAACCACGGGATCCTGACCTC
>NW_021849047.1:0-1384 GCF_003651465.1 Formica exsecta | reverse complement strand
GTTTAATAATATTTAATAATATTTAATAAATTTTAACATTATATATAATATTCAACGATATATATTTATTTATATTATTACCTGATATTATTCACTCATGAAATGTCACCGAACTGTCACCAAACTGTCGAACTAACTCGATAACATTCGTTCGACCACATTCGATTCACATCATCGACCATCAATCAGACACGCATTTTTAAATATTCTTTAAATATATTTATACTACGAATATTTACTAACCCCGCTCACGATGTACAAAGTGTCACCGAACTGTCACCGAACTGTCACACCAAACTGTCACACAAACACCGAACTAAACTCGATAAAACGTTCACAACTCTCATCAACAGCCAATCAGACACGCGGTAAAATGGTAACAATAGATTCGATTAATGCGACTCAAAAACACACTTCACGACGTTACACGGATTTTTTTATTATGGATTAGCACGCAGCGCGCGCTACGCGCGCGCCTTCCATATCCATTACCAATACACTTTTATTCTTTTTCCATTAAACATTTTTAATGATATATACACAAAATCATATACGTCACAGAATAAACCAATATAACTGCCTAATATCATAAATATTATTACCTAATATCATATTCTTTCTCCTTCTTTTTTTCTCCGGTCTCTCTTTCTCTCTCTCTTCCTCACCTCCCTCTTTCGCTCTCCCTCTCTCTACCCTCTCACTCTCCCTCAACAGCTCTCTCCCCCTCCTCCTACTCTTTCCTCTTCACAATTTCTTCCTATATCCTCCCACTCACTTTTTCAATCTTCTCCACCATCACTTTATTTCCCCCACTCTTAAATTCTTTTTATACCTTTTTCTATCATCTTCCTTCCACACTTCCCTTTCCTCTCTTTTCTCTCTCTTCTTCTTCTCTTTGATCAAAACAATCATAATCATAAACATAATCGTTTAAAATGTGATCTATTACAGACTCGTCCCTTCCTCCCGTGTATGTCCACTTTAAAATATCTCTTAGGAAAACTGTCAGTTAGTTTCTTAATTATGAATTATTGATATTTTTTATATTTTAGGATTCCTCAGTTGAATAACCATCCAAGCATATCAGATACAGTGGCATGTCTTTTTGAATTCAAGTCTTCAAAAATTATTAGTTTGATCCTTTTTCCTCGATTTTCATTTCTACTTCTAAAAGTTGTAAGTACATATTAATAATTGCAATTAAAATGGTATAGAAACATAATCATCAATGTTTAATTAAATCAAACATTTGTAACAAAAAAATTCCTTTAATTTTCATGCATTTACTTTATCATTTCTTTATATTGTTACGTCCAGACTCAAATAAAGGAAGAGTCAGTGGGAGGGCGTAACCTACTTACCTCTAGACAAACGCTAGACGATG
>NW_021849046.1:0-201 GCF_003651465.1 Formica exsecta | reverse complement strand
AAAAAAGGATAGTTTATTTAAAATTAAAGAAGAAGAAGAATAAGCGAGAGAAAGAGAGAGAGAGAGAGAGAGGGAGAGAGAGAGGAGAGTTCTATGAGAGGGAGTGAGGAGGGGGAGAGAGCTGTTGAGGGAGAATGAGAGAGGAGGGTGGGAAAGAGAGAGAGAGAAAGAGAGACCAGAGGAAAAAAGAAGGAGGAAGAA
>NW_021849045.1:0-454 GCF_003651465.1 Formica exsecta | reverse complement strand
CGAACGGCATTCGGTCAAATTCGTAGTGTCCAAAAGGAGTAGTAAAAACTGTTTTATGACCGTCTTCGCGGTTCATTTTTATTTGATGAAATCCAGATGCTAAATCGCATACCGAAAAATATCTAGCTCCTCCTAATTGATCTAATATATCAACGATATTCGATAAAGAATATGCATCTCCGATGGTTTTATCATTTAAAGCGCGGAAATCTAATACCATTCTCCATCGTTTGTTTCCTTTGGAATCTTCTTTCTTAGGTGCGATCCATATGGGCGTATTATATGGCGATTGTGAATGTTTCACAATTCCTCCTTCTAACAGTTCTTCTACCTGCTTGTTTATTTCTTTTTTATGTATTTGTGGAAATCTATGATATATTGTCGAGTGTTAATTGGTTGGTCATCTGGGGTAGGTATTCGATGTTGTAATACGTAAGTTGCGGTTAATTTTTCT
>NW_021849044.1:4382-5095 GCF_003651465.1 Formica exsecta | reverse complement strand
GACAGACTGGGACGAACGGATACCCTTCGCAATGTTCACGTATAATACGACACCACACACAGCTACGTGATATACACCCTTTGAACTAGTTTACGGGCACCAAGCCGATCTACTTACGGCACTGACGAGACCGCCTAAGCCGACATATAATTACGACGATTACGCGCAAGAATTAAAAGAAAGACTACGGGCAACAAATCAGCTCGCAAAGGAGCATGTTAAAGAAGAAAAAATTAAAGCTAAACAACAGTACGATAAAAATACTAGAGAAATAAAATTCAAAGTCGGTGACAAAGTATTAGTGTACGACGAGACACTCCGACGCGGACGATCTAAAAAACTCGAATCTTTATGGATCGGACCGTATACAATAATTGAAAAGAATTCAGACGTAAATTACACGATAAAAAAGGGGAGAAAAGCAATCCGCATGCACACAAATAAGCTGAAGCAGTTTATTGAAAATTAATAAGAACACTTACCCTACTCGTTGCGGGAACGACCAGGATAACGCATACGATCGAGAGCACGACGAAGAGTCGCCAAACTCGTCCGACCTCGACCTCCAGAAGGACGATCCCCGATTAAGGCCCGGCGATAAAGACCAGGGCCCAAAGGAAGTCGAGCGGGGTCCAACGCCCGAGAGGCCCTCAAGTTGCGGAAAGTACCCGCATCCGCAAGACGGCAGATATCCATCGCCGTCCAAAATAACG
>NW_021849044.1:0-460 GCF_003651465.1 Formica exsecta | reverse complement strand
CGGACATGGCGCACCGTGCGACGCGACAAATAACTGGAAGAGTCGAACTCTGCTTACAAGCACGAGGAAGACACTTCGAACAGTTATTGCATTAAATTTTGAGAGTGGATTAGGCCTACTGGGGAAACCACTTAAAAAAAACGCGCCAAGCTATCTACCTCAAGGTGGTGTGGAAACGATAGCGTTTCCTTGCCACAAAATAATTTTATTTTGGGAAGATATAAGTAGAACCATCTCAAGCAGAGCACAACGATTACAAGTTGTAATCGTTACCTCATGTATCGAAATAATATATCTTATTTCGATACATGAGGTAAATAAGATATTTTATTTCGATACATGAAGCAAGAAACGTTTATTATTTTATACTAGCGGAGGCTTTATATTTTTTGATATGCGTATTTGAATATTTTTCTATGAACATTTGTCGCAATCCTGACGAAGGAACCAAAAAAAAAAC
>NW_021849043.1:0-502 GCF_003651465.1 Formica exsecta | reverse complement strand
CAATATTAGTATGTCAAATTTGTAAAAAACGTGGGCATGGAGCAGGGAAATGCTGCTTTCGCGATCCACAACAACGCCGACCGGTAAACGTAGTTCAAGGGAAAATAATAACTTGTCAATTATGCTTAAAATCCGGTCATGATGCAAAATCTTGCCGACAGAATAATACAACTAATAACAATAAAATCTCGGTAATTTGTCAATGGTGCGAAAGATCCGGCCATTCTGCAAATAATTGCTGGAAGAAACAGAACGAACAACGTTATGCGGGAAATAAAACTCGCGTAACTTGTCAAATTTGCAACAACTTCGGACACATTGCTAAAGATTGTCGATCAAAACTAAACCAGCAAACGGGATCTAGGAATTCTTTATTCTGCCGCTATGATCCAGGAATTCTTTATTCTGCCGCTATTGCAAGGAGCAAGGTCATCTTCTCGAAAATGGTCAATTACGACATGCCAGTAATTTTCGAAAAAAAGAAAATAATCAGGGAAACTAC
>NW_021849042.1:0-15702 GCF_003651465.1 Formica exsecta | reverse complement strand
GACGCGCGCGAGACAGCAACGTCACAGCAGAAATATTCGAATTACAACAAAACGAGAAAAACTGGGCGTTTCTGGGCAACGCAAAATTTGCGTTGGAAGGAAAATTATTCACGCAAGTAGAACTTCAACTGCAAATTTAAGAAAACATATGAGTGTAAGTCTTTATTTATATAATATTAATACATTTTTTATTGAAAAATTCTTATTTTTGGCGTGAAGTTAAAATTATTTTTGGTACTTATGGATTATCGTATCCCCATCAAATTAACTCACTTTTTTATATGATTGTTATTTTAGTAGTCTTAAAGAATAAATATGAATTGAAAACTGTGATAATGAATAATAAGCGAATAATAATCTGTTCTATAGAATATTGGTTTTGTAAGGCCTTATACATTCAAACCTTTCGCTTATTTAAATTAATGAATCTAATTTAATCTGTACAAATTATATACAATATAAGGAATATGATAACCCATATAAACTTTTTATTTTATATAAAATTGAAGGGATAGTTCATTTTCATTTTTGCATAAAAACCAATATTATAAACTATAATACCGAAATATGTATAATAAAACTAACTATAATAATAAATAGACATTAATTAAAGACACATAACAAAACACATAATAAAATTAAATAATATTGGGTCGGAACATAAGTTCGTAGCGTTTTTAATAGGTGGCATTTGAACACATGAGTTCGTTTCACACGTAGCGGAAGAATATGAAATATATACATATTCTGAAAGCTGATATTTCAACGCGTCTTTCTATGCGATTTGTATGTGGATTTGTCAATTTTAAGTGTGTTTATGTTAAAAGTAAAAATGGAGAAAAATAAGGTGTATAATAAGGTTTCGTCATTTAATGCTCTTTTATTTCCAGAAAGGAAAAAATGCTGTACAAACAGCAAAAAAGATATGTGCCGTTTATGGAAATGATGCCATAACTGAAAGTACTGTTCGCAAGTGGTTCGCTCGATTCAAAAGTGGCAATTTTGATTTGGAAGACCGAGAACGTTCCGGCAAGTCTGCAGTAGTTGATGATGATCAAATCGTAACGCTAATTGAAAATAATCCACGTCACACAGGACATCGCAGAGATACTCCACATATCTCATATAAGCGTTGTTAGATATTTAAAGACATTTGGATACGTGAATTGTTACGATATTTGGTTGCACATATGTGATTGAATAAATCTATGTACAAATATTTAAACATTGTCTTTGAATTTCACTTAAAAAACGCTACGAACTTATGTTCCGACACAATATTAATAGGAAGTTATATTTAAAAAATTTTTAAAATTAAATTTTTAGATTTTCAAACGTACATTATTATATAAGAAATTCAACCTTGAATCAAATATGCATAAAATAGATATCAAAAGTATGACATGGCTTGAATGCATTAACGGCTTTTTCAAATTTAGACAATTAGAAATTGTCTAAATTACGATTTTTTTGTAATGTAGACAATTTCTAATGTTTAATTGTCTAAATTGAGAAAAAAGGTGCGTGAAAATTCTCTTCTTTTAATATAAACAAATGTTAATACAGTACTAGTTTCACAAATTTCAATCTTTCTCGTGAAATTTTTGGTAAAAATTCTTTTTACTTTTCAAAAAAATTTTTACTATGTTATTATTTCTCTATTCAGTATGGAATTATCTATTTACATATTTAAAATATCAAGACTATCTGTATTATATTGATATGTTATTTCTATCTCCTTTCCCCTTCTTTCTCTCTCTCTTTCTCTCTTTGTCTCTCTGTGTGTATGTATATGTGTGTGTGAAATTAATAGGCAAAACATTCACACCTATTGGAGAACATAAATAAGGCAAAAGTTAGGTTATCAAATAAACGTCCAAATGAAGATCCTCTGAATAATATTGTTCCAAACAATTGTCAAATATTGGAAAGATGGGTCTCTGGGAGCTCAGCAGTTACTCAAAATGAATTAGATAAAACTATACTGCACTTTATTATTGAAGACATTCCTCTTTCTGCTGTAGATAGTTCAGCATTCGTTAATTTGCTCAGAATTGGAATTCTTTCATATATTCGCATAATGTGCAGAAAAACATTAAGAAAAAAAAGTTTGTGAAACATATTTTAAAATGAAGGCTGCCCTTGAAAAAGAATTGACAGAAATAGAACTAGTTGCGACGACGGCAGATTTATGGAGTAAAGCAAAAAGGTTAGTGATATTATTTCATAATTTTATTTTTTCTTTGAATTGTAATTTTGTCATAATTTATAAATTAAAATCTGTAGGAGTTACGTAGGAATAACTATTCATTGGGTGAATCCCGGAACTTTAGAGAGTGAATCGGCTGCATTGGCTTGCCATAGGATGAAAGGCAGACATACATACGATGTTTTAACTCGAGCAATTAACTTAGTCTTTCTCGAATACCACATCCAAAATAAAGTATGCAACTTTGTTAAAGCCTTTCGGTAAGTGTTTGTTTCAAAAATATATTTTGCATACTTTTTAAGCTTTTTTTACATTGCTAATGTAAGTTTTTATATTAATATAATATAATATACATATAAAACAAAGAATAATTAACATACACGTAAGATCGCGTCAAGAGATTTTAGAATTTCAAAGAATTATCTCTTTATGACAATTACAAACGGATAAATGTTTTTATTAGATAATGGTATACAGATAGCTTCTTTGCGTCTCTCTCTCTCTCTCTTATTTGTCTATTGCAACCGAGTCTCGGCAATTGAATGAAATTATCAACGATGGCAAACAGAAGTAACATCCATCATCTCGTTCACGTGCACTCCTTTTCCCACATATAATACAAATAATTAACTAAAACAATTAAAATATATTTAAATAATAAACATATAATTAACAAAATATAATTAACATATAAAATATTGTAATATAATTTGTTACGTCCAGACTCGAGGAAGGATGAGTCGACGGAAGGGCGCATTTCTCGATTTAAGTGATCTTTTAATTATGGACGATATGTAGAAGATATGGATGTAGAAAGTTCGCTTACTCTTCCGCCACATCATAGATGTGAGTCACACTTTGAATCTTGTCGCAGTGAAAGATTCTGAGAAAGCTATAGATAGTGACCTTTTATACAAGAAATTATACAGATTGACATTTGCCAAACTAACAAAATTATGGAATAAACAGAATCAATCTACACAAGTAGCAGATAAAATAAAAGAAAGGACCCCGCACGATTTCTATGGAAAAGAATCTGAGTGTCTGTCATATTTCTTTCAGATAACTTGTTGCCTTTTTTATGTGGTACATATGCACGTGTATTTGTGAATGTTGTGTGTCCGTGCGTGCAATCACATGTGTGTGCATGCGCGCGCGCGCGCGCATGCGTGTGTGTGTGTGTATGTGTGTGTGTGTGTTTACGTGTACGTGTACATGTACGTGTGTATATAAATATTTATTCGTTTGTGATTAGATTAGGTTAGTGGTTTTATGAGTGCGAGTGTATTCATGAAACATTTTGTATATATACGCGCGCGCGCGCGCGCGCTCACACACACACACACACACACACATGATTGCACGCACGCACACACAACATCCACGAATACACGTACATATGTACCCATTACAAATAAAAAAAGGCATCAGATTATCTGAAAGAAATATGGCAGACACTCAAATTCTATGGCTATGTACCCATTACAAATAAAAAAAGGCATCAGATTATCTGAAAGAAATATGGCAGACACTCAAATTCTATAACTTTAGAGCTCCATATTTCTCTATCCTTTGATTTTACGTGGTTCTGACAAAGGGAACATTTGTTCAGAATTAAGATAATTATGTTATATTTTATAATTCAATATGTTGTATTAAATAGTCTCTCTCATTGTATTAAATCTCTCATATGTTGATCGTAAAAACAACTTAATATCCTCAATATACATGATACTCATATATAGAATCATTCAATTATTAAAATGAAATAAAAAGCTACACTTTTCGCGTTTTTACTTATATAATTAATAACAGAATTAAAATTAAATAAAATTTATTGGAACACCTGTACACACATTAAACGAAAAGTCGAGAGAAGCTTGTCTGCAAAATTTCAAGTCATTGTTTAACAACTTTCTAACTTTTAATTTTTGATATTTTCGGATTATTAGAAAAAGAAGAAGACTTTATTCTAAACTCACATTTATCGGCACATTTAGAGTGTCACATTTAGAGGCGCAGATAAATGTACTAGTAACACGACTAAAGTCAGTCGTATTCTCATCGCACATTTATAGCGCCTTTAACTTAGATGAGGTACATTGATGATTACCGTGTTATATACTATGCTTATTACGCGCATACGGCACTGTGATTGGCCGTCAAATAGTTTATTATATCAAGCGCCATGAGTTAAGCCTGCGGCACAGGGTACGATTTTTCGTAGTGATTTTGTTAATTGATTCGTTGCGTGCTGTTTAGCGAAGTATTCTACATGTTCCAATCATAAGAGTGTTACTAGTTTTGGCTTCACACGTGCAGATTATCTTACGTGTTGGGTTAATATTTTAGTTATAAGATTTCTAGAGATTTCAACAAAATTCTTCAAGACTCTAAAAATCCTCTAGATAATAGCCAATGATTGCTTATCTAGTCAAGATACGATTCAAGATATTTATTATGGAAGAATTAATAAAATTTTTAAAATTTTATTAGGTTAGGAAATCTGTCATTTTTAATTAATTATATACATATTCAATTAATATCACCATAATTATAAATAAAATACATAATTACTTATATATGTATATATAACTTTTGTCTTTATATTTATTATTATTTTTATTTTTTGCGTTTTTGTCGTAGTATCGTCTGCAGCTAGCAACAAAACCATAGTGAAATATAGCACCGAACCTATTACCAAAAACTAGCATGCTAGCACGCACAGCAACACGCAGCACATAATATTTCAAGTTGCATAGCCATTATAATTGCTAGCAAAATGTCTCGTATGCGATCTAGTATGCAAAATCGTACCGTGTGCCGCAGGCTTTAAATTAGTAAATTTCATTTCTATCTTTCTTTCGATGCCACTGCAACACAAAACGCGCATATAATTGTAACAACATTCTTTAATTAAACAATATTTTTGTCGGAACTCGCGATCATTACAAACATTAAAAACGTCTATTCTATTTCGAAATATTCGCGGTCCATGATTACGTACTGCATTTACTTTCCAAATTTCGAACGCATGATCAATGGTTTAGTTTACACCGATATATTCTAATATGTAAAATAAATACTATACTGTTCAATCATAGTCTTTCCATTCTTTAGAGAAATGGCTATAATTGGCTAGTGTAGTACGTATTAAAGTATATCGGTGTAAACTAAGCTATAATCAACAAGAAGAGAATTGATATTTATCGATATTTATTGATATTTATCATTCGAGCCTTTTCTAACTTGGTAATTTTATTATGTATTTTGAGACATAATTGTCAAATATATCCATGATATTGCAGTTGAGTGTGTTCTTTCAAGCTAGTTTTGCTTCAAAGTGCAAGATTCTTCGTCCTAATTAATCCTTCGAATGAAAATAGCGTCAAACAAAATGCATCCCTCATTGCACCTTATACAACTATATTTTTAGAAGAAATTTCAGAATTGGGCTAATATCATTAATATTTTTATGTAAAAAAGTTCTATTATTTACAGAAACTTGATCTGTAATAATTTTATTAATGAAATTAATTGTATAACAGTGATAGAATTAATCAAACTTGCGAAGCATCGAGTACGACGCGCCGCTATTATGTATAAATGTACGTACAAATATCGGGCACATTTATTGGTACATTTAGAGAATGGCATAAATGTGCTATAAATGTAGTTTAGAATACGATTTTCACTATAAAGTTGCGCATTTAGACTAAAAATGGCGATCTGCCTCTAAATGTACAGCTAAATGTGCGCTGAGAATACCGCCACATTTATTGTGTCATCTAAGGCATATTTAGAGGCACATCTAGCGATAGATGTGAGCTCGAAATACGGGCCAAAGAACTTTTTTACTTCTCTCTTTTATTTAAACTTGTCAACAAAAGAAATGAATTTTTTATTATCTTCATGAGTATGCATTATGTGAATGTTGAAATTGTCATAAAAATTGAAATACAAATGACGCGCAAAGTTGCGATTCTTTGTCAGAATGATTTTAATTATCTAATTGAAATAAAAGTGATGCGATAATTGAGTCATGTGATTTTAAAACAATACAAGCGACTTTTTTTAGAAATAAGTTTTATATATACATAATTTTGTTCTTTGAGCTTAGTTACACATTTGTCTTAAAAATCACATAGGTCTCTGTACTTTTAGTACTAAAAATAATAGTTTTAAAATATTATGTGTTTTGAATACCCTACATCTCCATCTCTTGTGTTGTTTTAAAACTTTATGGCATAAATTGGAACGCACGCAAATATGGTTGAGTGTCATATTTTCTCAGTCGTAAATTGAACGCGCTCTAATATTTAAACAATTGACTGGCTGAGCTTAACCTCCAAAAGCATTAATAATAATAGAACATTAATAATAAAATTAATAATGATAGAGTCCATAAGTGCGGGTGTTATAGATAAAATAAAAATCAGTTATCAGTTTTGTTACGTCCAGACTCGAGGAAGGATGAATCGACGGAAGGGCGTTTAAAGTAAATGGTGGATATACATGATTATAAAAAATAAAAATAAGATATTGTTGATTATAATTTCTCGATGAGTGTACGTGTGTATGCGTGTGTTTTAGTTCGCGGGTGTTACATTAATATGGAGGACATCAGTCAGAATGCAAGGGAAACATTCTATCGTTGACATTTAGGTTCTGACTGGTTAATACAATATAAAAATATATTTGATTAAAGGATAAAAACATAAAATCAAAATCAATATGTATAAGTAAATAAGTGTATACGTTAAGAACGGTCAGAAATATAAAATTGGTCGCTTGCATATGTGTTAGATTAAGGATTCAAAATTTTTTAAGACTTATTGCCGGAACGGGTTGACGATTTAAAACTTCAATTAAACTTACTTTTTTTTAAATAGTAATTCAGAGGTGGAGGGGTGGCGAATTTGTACGGTGTTTTGCTCTGTGTCTCATGTCGGCTGCCCGATGTTCGATTCGTGGTTGCTCTGGAGATGCAAAAACACAGAGTAAGACTGCGTGAAGCTAAAGACCGGAGAATAAGTGTGTAAGTCCGTGTATGTCCCTTCGAGTTCTCTTTTTATATCTCTCTTTTCGGGGTGTATTCTAATTTCTAAGAGTGGGAATCTTCCAAAACTTCAGAAGTTTCGTCATTATTGATTTAGTTGTATTCGTCAGATATTTCGTTAGAAGGAATTTTATTATCTTTTCGGTATCAGTTTATTATTTCGCTGGAAAATTCTGTTGCGAGGGTATCTACTGATTTTTTTTTATTATATTTTTAGGCGACCGGCGCGGTTTCGTCACCGGTCTCTCGCATCTTTCTCACGGTTACTCATAGATATAGATATTGATAAGTGACTAAATGTTTAAAGAAATGTATGGCGCAAGATGCTCTATTTACCGAACGACTCATTTTTATCACCGATCGATTATCATTGCCGCAACTTCGCGGAAGGAAGGAATCGTGGAGTCGCCAGAACGTAACAGTTTATTAGTTTGAATTTTATGAAAAAAACCCTGGATGTGTTTCAGCAAGAGAGTACATAGACGAATTGGCTCAAAACACTTTTCGTCTAAAAAACTATAATAGCCAATAAATGTTAGAAAAATAGATGATATTAAAAAATTAGACCCATACATCTCTAAAGATAAAAAAGTTAAATTTTTTACGAAAAATGTTTTCAATGGCCTACAATAAACGCAGATGACTTAATCGAAGAACTATAGCTTATAAAGGCCACATATTTCAATGTTTTAATGATAAAATATTGTTTTCTGTGCATAAATATGATTTTATTTAATAAATAAACTAAACATGAACAATCTATATTGTTTACAAATAACACATGTTCGAGAAAGTAAGAGTTTTATAAATTATATTATTAATTTTGCTTCTCAAACGTTCTAAAGCGAGACGTTATGATCGAAGCCTTGTTTTCATTCCGTATTTGTGTTCTGTCTCTCTGATCGGCGAAACAAATAAATTCTGTTAATGTGGACGTGTAAATCGAAGGCGCGGCTACAACACACATTCTATGTATTTTTTAAACAACACATGTTCATGATCTTTTTTAATAAAATGTGTTCTTGATTTATACATAATTATGATTTTACATTTTAAAATATGTTTAAAAAAGTCAAAACAAATATTATAAATTTTCTGCAAAATATACGATTAGTACTTTTCTTTAAATATTGTTTTTTTTTCTACTGAGAAGTTTAGTTGAGTGGATATGTATTGTTTTAAAATCACATGATTCAATTAAGTAAAATTTGCAACGTATCTTCTACGCATTCGTAGTGCAATATTCATTTTTAACATCGCATCTAACATCAGCTTTTTGATTATTGTCCTGAGTAACATCACACGAGTTATAAAAAAGAAGGTAAACCTTCGGAAAACCCACCTATATGAAATAATGGGTAAGAATACCCAATTCTTATGTATTTTTGCCTCCTGAACACGGATATGAAACTTAAAAATGGCGGTCGGATTCGCAAATCGAAGAAAAACGCAAAAATCCAACCCATGTTCGAGGGATGTCTTTTTATCAGTAATAATTCACCCCTGGGATATAGGTTTGGATTAGGTTATATCTTCCGGAAGTGGAACTCCCCAAAAGGGGGGGGGGGTCCACTTCCGGAAGATATAACCTAACCCAAACTTATATCCCAGGGGTGAATTATTACTGATAAAAATGCATTCCTCGGACATGGGTTGGATTTTCGCGTTTGGTTGGATTTTTGCGTTTTTCTTCGATTTGCGAGTCCGACCGCCATTTTTAAGTTTCATATTCGTGTTCAGGAAGCAAAAATACATAATAATTGAGTATTCTTACCCATTATTTTATATAGGTGGGTTTTCCGAAGGTTTACCGAAAATTAATAAAAACGTAAATAATAAAAGAAATTCGTAGACGTTTCTGTCCTAATCTGGATTCTCTTCAATGTAGAAACTATCACTTACGTATAAAAAGCAGCGGTCAGTAAATAAAACTTAAGATAACGCAGTTAACAAAGTAAAATATCATAGTGGATCGATTGTTAGATATATTGAATCCCTCCAACGGCTTTCCAGTGGAAAAACAATTAGCATTGTCCCCCACATAATTGTGTTAAAAACATGCGGCCGAGAATATGATTGATAACCATGGATCGTTAAAAAATTGTTTATAGCAGTCATAGAATAATGCTGAATAAAATAGAAGTTTTAAGTCTTACCGATAGAAGGTTAATACTAGGAGAAAATCGGAATGCTTAACCGACATAGAACATCACATTGTATGGTATGTCTTATGTTAGACTGCCGCGCGAACAAAAGATATAAATAAAAAATACAGAAATGAAAATAACGAGGCATAAAATATATAATAATTATAATAGAATACACTTCTGCGTTTCGGAAATTACAATTTTTTGTATGTCATATAGATATATATTTAAATCTCCCGAGAAAAGTATTATTTTCGCATTTTCGGCCTTTTAATTAAAATTCTTAGTAAAAATCCATAAGATAGAAAAAAACATTCTTAACATTTTATATGCTAAAAAAGCAATATTGCGATTTTTCGACATTTTATGACATTTTGCGAAAATCTGACACCTGATAATATCATCGGCGACCACATAAACGTGAAAAAATTATTTAATTAAGTTGTCAACAATAAAAACTTCTTAAAAAACGATAGAACACGGTTAAAACTATAGAAAAATATTTTAATTAAAAAAATTTTAGTTAAATTAAAAAAAAAATTTTAGTTAAAAGTCTTGGCGTTGCTAAGTTTCAAAATTAATAACTGCAATGTATCTTAAAGTAACAAATAATTAATTTAATTTAAAAATTATTACATCTATAAGTGCAATATAAATATACGTACGTTAATATCATTAGCATATTGTTTAACAGCGGCAAGATTTAAAAATTTTTTTTGTTTTTTTATTTTGTATTAATTTCTAATTTTTGCATTTCATATAATTTTTCTTAATATTAGAAATAATAAAATTAATTAATTTTATAACATAAATTTTTTTATTCATTTGTAATATTTTTTGATATCATCATTTTTGTAGGAAATTTTAAAACAACTAGTTTATATAACAGTTTTTTTTAAATTAAAATGTATTTATTTAAAAAATAATAAAAGAAACCAATTTTATAGCATACATTTTTATTCATTTGGCGCAATTTTTTTATATCGTTATTTTTCTAGGAAGTTTAAACAACTATTTTGTACAACAGTATTTTTTTGGTTAAAATTTTGTACAATTAAAATAATACTATTTTGTATAGAGTTAAAATGACATTATTTTATAGAGCAGTTTTTTATAGTAATATATTTTTCAAGAAAATTAAAATTATTATTTTGTACAATTAAAATAACACTATTTTGTATAGAGGTAAAATGACATTATTTTGTAGAGCAGTTTTTTATAGTAATTTAAAAACAATATAATATATAATCACAATATATGATACCATAAAATAAATCTCTTCGTTTGAAGTGCCGGCTGAAATTTATTTTATGACGTATTTTCTCTTCAAAAATAATTTGCCATTATATACAAATTAGCTGTGATATAACAAAACATAATTACGAAATATGATTTTTGTTGCAAAATGCAACAAATTCAGAATGTTATAGAAACGCGGAAGGTATGCGAAAGATACGTGGGCGTTTACTCCAAAAATAGTCGACGCTTCCAGCTCTCAAAGTTCGACCATACGTTCACATAAAACTAAATCAGTATTTTCGACAGCATTCACGAAAATATATTACGTGATTAGTACACATTTCAATGCTGGGTAGCAATTAGCGTGCGCTGCATTAATGAAAAGCTTTCAAATGTTGCATAAGGCAGAGATTTCTGAGATCGTATGACTTGAGTATCGAATTACTTGTTTGTTTTATTCGAAACTTTTGAAATATTCTTCACGATATAAATATCCACCTTCGCATTCACAAAGTATCTTCTCTTTTTCACACATCGTCTTATTCAACAATTTTTATGTCTCATATATTCGCGAAATTAAATATCAAGTTTATCGGCGTTTAACGTATCGGGTGTTTTTGTATTTTTTTTGCCATTTCTTTCATTTCGATAAATCAACTCTGTGATCTTCCGTGATCATATCGCAACATTTTATATTTGCATGTTGCTATTTCGAGCATATATTAATGCCAACATTAATAAACAGCTGCGTATAGGTGTCGATGACGAACTATATATATTAAACGAAGTATATTTAATGAAAATTGATGCACACATATCACATGATACTACCGAGAAAAAATAAACCTAAAAGAGAGTCAAAAATTATAATAGTATAGTTTATAGATCATATTTTTCTACACGACTTGGTTTTAAAGATTATCGGATAGACTCTTAGTAGTGGACTACATAGGAGACTCGTAGTAGTAGTAGATCTTTTCACGGGCGTGGACTTAAATGTTACGGCAGCGCTCCAGTAACCGCTCGAAATAGATCTAATCGTTCCAGATTTGTGATGCTGACGATGCGGCATTTGTGCGACCGGTGCGGTGTCCTAAAAAACATCGGCGTAGCGGTTGCAATCATTTTTCACGCAATTATTTTTCCGATTATATGATTAAATATATAATATATAATTAACGAATTGCGCAACATATATAGTTACATACATACATACATACATAATTCTCTATTTTACATATAACCTTAGATACATTATATTAATAAAATTTCTGGTCGGTGATGATTATTTCGATTTTTTTTCCTTATAGTAAGAACGAAAAAATAATTCAATAAAATAAAAAATTTCCACGGCGCTTATAAAACTGGCTCCCAAGCAAAGACTAAATATGCCACCCACGGATGCTGAAAAAAAAATTTTAATTAAGACTTTAAAACAATTTATTATATGCCAATAGAAACAATTGTTTACCTAATAAATATAATTCATCGGCAATCGGTATTGTATTCATTTGCATAAATATGTCAGTACTAAAATGTACTCTTAGAACAGTTTGCGTCTTTGTAAGATTCGAGCTAGAATAAATAATACATATATATGTCTAGAGAACACATACATATATATGTCTAGAGAAAAAGAGAGAGAGGAGAAAAAGAATATTTTAAATAACACGTTTCTACATTATTTAATCACAACTTACTATATCGGCAGAATATTGAAATCATGAACACCATTTAGTAAAAGTGAGGAAGTCCGTGTTTTGTAATACACATTCAAGCATGGATTTCGACATTCACACGTAAAATTTTTTTTGATGGTATTATGAATGATCCGTATATAGTTCGCGTTAAGGCATTCGAAATCTTGCCACTCGCAGATCTACAGAGGCATTAATATACAGATATATTAATATATGAAGTATATATATACTGGAAAAAACTGATACTTGAAAAAAAAATTAAAATTTTACTCTTAAAGAATATTTATTCGCTATGGGTGCGTAATAATATGGCAAGCAATCACAGGCTTGTAGAACAGCCTCGATAGAACAGCTAGTAAAACAGTTTGAATATCGATATGTAGGAAAATATTTCAACTTAGTTTTTTCGTCTGCGCAACGCGGAACCAATTCACTGCGTTTATTTCGATAGTAATATCCGGTGAGCTTTTGCTTGCTAATTGGAATTACGGCGATCTATGTAAATAAAATCACAAAGTAGTTAGATATTATGAAACATATTGGAACAATATTTAATCATTTTTCTTTATAATCTCGCGTAAAGAAATTCAGACATATTTGTAAAAATATTTAATTACCCGCAATTCTTGATTTGCTTGTAAAACTTGTCTAGTAGCTATGGGTCCGACAAATTCCAGAGGGTGATGAGTAAATACCTATTTTATAGACAAATATATACATATATATTTATATACATCGACATACAGGGTGTCCGGTAATTTTTGACACCCCCGAAGTGTGAAGGTAGATTGGGTCAAACTGAGTCGAAAAGTCCTGTATCATTTTTTTTTTATTACGCTTAATAAAGGAGTTATTATTGAGTAAAGTCTGGCCAATCAGCGCCGACCTTTAGCCGGGCGCACGTCCGTGAGCCGCGCGCCTGGTAGTGCGGCGTCGCATACCACACGGCGCACGGATCACCGACGTTCGCCCGTCTAAATGTTGGCGCTGATTGGCCAGACTTTACTCAATAATAACTTCTTTATTAAGCGTTATAAAAAAAAATGGTTCAGGACTCAGTTTGAGCCGATCTACTTTCACATTTCGGATGTGTCAAAAATTACCGGACACCCTGTATAATTAATATAATTTTGAATATATGCAATTGAAAACATATAAAAAGCTAATATCTATCTACGAATGGTTTTCGTGACTATAAATTATGCATTGTAACGTATAAAAATATAACTATTTTGCATAATGCTTAAAAATGTTAAAAAAAAAAAGCGTTAATTTTTTATACCAAAAGACCGATGGAATTTGTTGCAAATTCGATAGGTTTGTCTCCCATGCCATCGCTATTAACTAGCAAATTTCGTTTTACGACAGCAATAAGACCGACTTTTGGTCCAAACAACACAGATCTGAGAAGATCAGATTCCTTCGTGGCTCTAGTTCGATTGAAACAAAGTTACATGTGTGACACAATTATATCAATTTGAGTAAAATTAAATGAACATAATTACCTGCCGGTTTGTATATCATCTTCGAGAAGATAATTAAAGGAACAACATATACCTGAATGAGTGTAAGATAATTTAAACAATTCGCTACAATTCTTTGCATCGTCATCCCACGAACAGTACTCAAATAAGTCTTCGCAAGGTCGCAAAAGTTTTAAGAAATTTAATAATGTTATATGGTTTATTTTTAACAGTACTTGCAAGTCTTTCAAGTATTTCCTACCACTGGTAACATGTTCGTTCGCAAATGAGGGCCCATGTCTGAGAAAATATGAAAGTTTGTCATTAATTGTAAGTTTAGATATTACCAGTTTTTCTTTTTTCAAGAATTGGTATCATTTGCTTTTGTACAAGCTACGTGTGCATTGTTAATGAAAAATGTACATACTTGAGTAGGAACATCGCCGTTTTGTTATCCATGTTGGGTGGCAACTGCAAACTTTGCAATATTTCTTCACGTCTTGCACGTAGCGGATATACTAATGGACAAACAGTAATAGCTGGAAAGGGGACCACAGCTATTGGGGTGTAAAACGATTGAATAACAGTGCGAGTTGGATTAGTACTGTAACGTATCCAGGTTTTCCAAAACATCCAACTTAAAACTAAGAGAAAGAAATCACTTATATCTGATGAATCTTAATATATATTAAATGTATTGTTGCACATTTCTAACTGAAGTATAGGATATTTTATAGAATAAATAATAATTAGATCATTATAAGTAAAGCGTATATTTGTTATACCCACACGCAAAACTGCAGATCATGATTAAAGTCCAGAAGACCTTCCCGAGGGTAGTGGATTTTATTCCACGTAAGTTGCCAAAGTATTTCATGCCGTGCAGAGAACTGTCATACAGATATTCTAGCAGAAAATGACGGGCAATTTGTTTTGTACTTTCTGTCGATTGATCGCCATACGATTCGATGTTAGAGCGATCAAATGATCTATCATCTATCTTCTTCACGACTTCTACTTGATCTACTATGATTCTATTCACTACATGTCTTTTTGCCCGGGAAATACTTAACATCATGACGTAGACACGCTTACTTCTTAATATTTTTTCAGTGATCACTGTTGCAGAATGTTTCGCTTAATACACCGACAATGTTTCTTGTACAATAAATTGCTTTATACTGTTGTTTGACAAGAATCATGTTGATTTTATCGCACCTAGAAAGTTATATTGTGATCAAACATGCAAACATTGCGTGCCAAGGTTCACTTTATATTTTTTATTATGCTTTGCAAAATTAATCAAGTAATCAAGTAATCCATGGAAAACCATTATATTTTGTTATCAGATAAATACAGTATGTACCTTGAGTGGATTTATTTTCTGATAAATCACTGAAAGTATAAATCGATTTTATTATATTAAAAGAATTTAAAACGCAGCGTAATATACATGGCAACATATTAATAACTTTTAAAAAATATGATGAGTAGAGAATTAAAATACACTATTTTTGTAAAAAATTAAAACAACTATTCTGTAAAACAGTTTTTTAGTTTGAATATGACAGTGTTTTTGTATTAAAATAATTAAAATAACTACACTATTTTGTATAAGAATTTTTCACAATAAATTGAAATAACATTATTTTGTATAAGAGTTTTTTTTTATAGCAAAAGGCGCTTGTGCGCATGCACTTGGCGCTTTTTTTTACTTTTTTTAGCAGTATATCTCTCTCTCTCTCCCTCTCTCTATCTCTCTCTCTTTCTCTCTCTCTTTTTTTTTTATGTGTTATATGCATGTTTTGCTACTATACACATGCTTACGAGCAGTCAGATTAAATGAATATATCTATTATATTTCTGAATTATAAAAAGCAACCCT
>NW_021849041.1:1417-2056 GCF_003651465.1 Formica exsecta | reverse complement strand
AATTAGCAGCCGTTATAGAAATATTCGCGATACATTCTAACGCACAACCTTTCAGACACGATGATAAAAATTGCATGCGCGCAAAGTCAGTTAACTCGGTGTTGTTTCGAATTAGCGTCGTAAATCGATCGCGAAATTGCTTCCATTCGTAATAATTACCGTCGAACGAAGGTAATTTAATGGGCGGAAGATGCGAAAACGAAAACGCGGACGCTTCAGCGTGCAGCCTCGTCGAGGAAAGAGACGGATTTGGACTCACGACCGGCTCCATTTCCTCCAGGATGTCCGCCATGTGGTTCAGTGTGTTCTCGTATGTTGCTTGAGTCGCGTCGTAATGATTGTCCTTGAAGTAGCTGAAAGACGACCGGATTGCTTCCTGGACTTTCCGTGACACCTCTGCGTGTCCATTGGAAAATTGACTCCAGTATTCCTTGAGCGTTGAGATCCTGGACCGCACTTTAGCTGGTGTGAGATTGCTCCTACCGATTTTTTTGAAGTTCTCGAGAGCGCGTTCAATCGTTCGCTGCAGCTGCTGCTGATGTGCGACGTGCTCCGACATTGTGGTTGGATGAACTATCACTCACTCGCGAACTTATCCTCCACACACGCTTCTATCCGGCTCGAAGGACCAATCGGGAG
>NW_021849041.1:0-620 GCF_003651465.1 Formica exsecta | reverse complement strand
TTAAAAAATCAAAAATCAAAACTAAATATGAAATCAAGTTAACTAGCCAAGTACATAGAAGCAGTTCAGTTTGTAAGAGTTTGTAATTTAAAATAGTATTTGTTTGATAAAATCAGTCTTGCATTTATAGAAATATTATAGATTCTCTCGAGAAAATTAAAATGCATTTTATTTTTATAAAATTACGCTATTATGTCCCCCCCAAATAAATATTATATATAATATATAAAATAGCACAATTATATTGCGGATTTTATTACAAATAGTACATCATAAAACTACTTAACCCTTACTGCAATAACGTTGATCACATCGATCACCAATTTCGAGTTTAAAAGTGCCCCGTGCCAAACTGATCGACTTGTTTTGAAATTAATCATAAGGTTTTCTAGATAGGCCTGAAACGAAAAGGATTAAAATTAAAGTGACATACAAATACTTGGCGTGCCCGATCTGAAATAAAAATTTCCAAAAGATTATCAGAAATCATTATCAATATATTCATAAAAATATATGACTTATAATGCGACACGGGCACGCCAAGTATTTATATGTCACTTTAATTTTAATTTTTCTCGTTTCAGGCCTATCTGGAAAACCTTATGATTAATTTCAAAACA
>NW_021849040.1:0-798 GCF_003651465.1 Formica exsecta | reverse complement strand
ATATTGCGATTCCCATTAATTACACAACCGAGTTACGATATTATACACGTAATTACATTACCCATACCAATGAATAATAACATATTTACTGTAACCGAAATAAATAATAAAATAATTGCCGTAAATAAGGAAAAATTAACTTATCTTAGAATAACGGAAAACGATTTAAAAAATTGTATGGATATAAATTTTAAATGTACGTGTGAAAATACGATACCGATATATCGCATGAATCAAAACGCACCCGTGCGAAATACAAATGTATACACTGTCACGACAACACAATTGTAACACACAACTGATAAGCTCGAAAAATGCGATCTGGACAACACTACGACAGCCGCACACATGGTTATATGCGACCGCGATCGACCAACAGATAACGATACAATGCGATAATCGACATGAACACAAAAAAATAATTAAAAATACAGGAAAAATTACATTAAAAAGAAAATGTAAATTAACGACAACAGATATGACGATACAGTCAACAAAAACAGTATACGAAACAAATATAGAAACCTACTTACCAGAAATAAATATCACGTTTCTACAGATATACAAGACGCATGATAACGACACACTAGAAAACGTAACGCTACACCGAACAGAACTAATAAAATTAAAAAATAAACTAGAAGAATTAAATAATAATCTACAAGACAACGAACAGAACTTCTTTGCTCAAAAACAATTTGTTTATCCAATGGCTACAAGCGGAATCATAACAATAATTATAATAACCATTGCAACATATATAATTATAAAAAATAAAAAGAGGAAAATAAAACGACC
>NW_021849039.1:0-834 GCF_003651465.1 Formica exsecta | reverse complement strand
ATAACTTGTGATTATAACTATGCAATTTTACAATTCTAACTTGATAGGCTAATTTATGAGTTTTTAATATGCGAAAGTTTATAAAAATTACATAATCTAATTTAACATAAAAGTTAGATGGTATGGCATATAAGTTTGAAAAGTAACAATAAAAGGGTAATTATGCAGAAATAAGGAGCCATTCCCGATTTCGATAATTTTGAAATATGTTATCAAGGTCATCACTTTGAATAATATTGTGAAGATTTTAACCGGAGCTCGTTGTTTATTAAAAAATTATTAGCAAAGAAAATATAATGAATAGTATGTAATTCTATGACGCTGTATATAGATTATATGTTTCTGTATTACATTGTTCACTGAGAGTAAGTTGTTTTTGTTTATCTTTCTTACTGAGAACAATTAGTGGAACAATGATATCCTTGTAAAATTATTATTTTGTTTTTGATATCACATACATGTGTACATAAGAATATGTATGTGTATTATAAAGTAAAAACGTGGGCGGAGAAGGGGCGAAGTCCTGTACCCATACCCCCAAAAAATTCTAACCTAACCCAAACCCGTTTCTAATTAAATTAAAATTAAGTTTAGATTAGGTTAGAATTTTTTCGTCGAGAAGGTACAGAGGGAGGAGCGGAGATCCTCCCCGCACATGCGTTTGATTTACTATGCATAAATAAATGAATCTGCTAAAGTACGCTTTATTAAATGTACAAAGTGTCAGAAAAATTACATTTTATTTAGTCAACTTTTTTATTAATAACTTTTTAATGAACAATGAGCGTTGGCTAAAAACTTCATAACATTACTCAGCGTGATGACCTTGATAAC
>NW_021849038.1:0-511 GCF_003651465.1 Formica exsecta | reverse complement strand
TTCTTATATTTATCATCTGCATTTGCCGACTCGATCTATTGCAATGTTACACTAATCATCACTTGCTGTATTATGTTATCTTACATATGATCTTAATTTGTTTACATAAATGGATAATAATTAACTGTGCCATTTATATACTTGTAACTGTTCCTCCAACTTCTGCTGAGTGAACTTGAAATATTCTTCGTATCTGGCATGAATTTCATCCACATTGCATTTGATGGCAAATCTCTTTTCAGCTTCAAGCATATGACATTCCTCTGCAAATTCATTCCTCAGTTTGCTCTGCATCAATGCTTCAATCTCTGCTTGAAATCTCTTTAACTCTTCTGCACCCAATGCTGAGAGACAAGAATTTATATAAATTATTAATAAGCACGTATGATATATATGTGAATCATTAATTTTCTATGCAGATTCAACAAATCTTACCTAAAATCTCATGATGTATATTTGATTTAAGAATGTCCTGTTTTTCTAATGCCATTCGAATAATGTTCGTTTTTAA
>NW_021849037.1:355584-356270 GCF_003651465.1 Formica exsecta | reverse complement strand
ATATGAATGTTATATCATAATTTTTAAATGTTTTTGAATATACATGTAATATTTATATAACAACTATATAAATATCAAATGAATAGCAATATTATGTTATACATTAATTTTATTACAGTTATATGTTCTTAATGTCTCAATTTATATAATTGTTGCAATTAAATTAAAATGCTTAGTTTTTGAAAGAAAAGGGGTGTACGGGTGGTCTAGGACACCCTGTATATATATATTTATTTACATTTTAAGTAAACAATAAACGGATTTAAACTTTTTCAGACATTTATCTGCCCGATCTAAGAGAAACAATCAATCCAATATCTGAATTCCCTATGTTGGGTAGTTGGCCAAATAAATTTTTGTTGTATTAGTTTGCAGGTAGAATGATCACTTGGATGAGATAAACCATGAACAACATCAAAAATTTTTCTACGAAGCTGTTGAGGTACATAAGGACGAATATTAACGGTAGAGCAGTCACAGAAAATAGGCGTAGTCGAGCCAGTAAGTATAAGTTTTTGAAGCTTGAGAGAAGAAATAAAAATTATAATAAAAGTTGCGGTAAATATAGCGAATAGGGAACCCAGCCCCAATGACCTTGACCTTGACAAGGACATAATAGGACATAATTCTAAGTAACTTTTTCTTCTAATTTAATCGTCGCTCGTTGCTTATTAAAAAGTTATTAA
>NW_021849037.1:336503-354819 GCF_003651465.1 Formica exsecta | reverse complement strand
AAGGGGGACTTCGGCCCCCCTCCCGCACCCCCCCGCCGGTAAGCAAGGTGGACTTCGCTTTACAATGTAGCATGTACTTTGTAAGTTTGGGTCCCCTATTCGCTATATTTACCAAAGTTGCTGCTAACGGTTAATTTTCTGAAAATTTATTGATTTATGTCTGTATTATAAAATAAAATAATTATATTGTGTCTTATAAGACAATATAATGAAAGCAAATAATAAAGACAAAGTTATACATTTTTAATATATACTACCTTGTTTTTTTAATTATTTTCAGAAAATTAACAGTTAGCAGGAAATTTTATTATAATTTTAGAGGCAGAGGCAGAGGCAGAGGCAGAGGCAGAGGCAGAGGCAGAGGCAGAGGCAGAGGCAGAGGCAGAGGCAGAGGCAGAGGCAGAGGCAGAGGCAGAGGCAGAGGCAGAGGCAGAGGCAGAGGCAGAGGCAGAGGCAGAGGCAGAGGCAGAGGCAGAGGCAGAGGCAGAGGCAGAGGCAGAGGCAGAGGCAGAGGCAGAGGCAGAGGCAGAGGCAGAGGCAGAGGCAGAGGCAGAGGCAGAGGCAGAGGCAGAGGGAGAGGGAAAGGGAGAGAGAGAGAGAGAGAGAGAAGAAAGGCTAATTGGCGCCTGAGTCACAGATATCTATACTAAACTAGATTACTAATTGGGACTCCGGATTTGCGTCGCATGAAGTTTCCGGTTATATGAGAAGAAATGGCGGCAGTCCTGTGTGTATGAAGTGTGTCATTTGTTTGAGGGTACAAAGGGTGCGAACTCAGGGTGCGAACCGATGCAGCGGATTAGCGTAACGGGGAACGAGAGCGGAACCAATCACGAGCGTTCCACAGTTTCGTTCTGTTTTCAGTAGTTTCTAGCGGAATAGGTTTCACAGATTGCGTAATGTACATACACATCTCTACATATACACATGGTAGTAAAAGCTAACTTCAAAATTTTCCTTTATCTCTCAGAAATGAGTAATAACTTGTAATAATTAATAATTTATCTTTGTTTCTGTACTGACCACGTTGCTCTACGCTGCCAATTTAACAAAGTATATGTGTACATACATACAGTTCCGTCATTTTCGTTACGTGGATTTCAAGTCCCTACATCCCCATGGAGCGGAATGAGCGCAAGCAGAACGAGCAGAACGTCTCTAAAATGACTTTTAAATATTGTTTTTATCGGTCGTTCTTTATTATCGTGTACATAAATATTGAAATGAATGCGTTTTTATTGGAAATATTGATTAAAAATGTTAAATTAGTTAAATTAGTTTTAATGCGGTTTTAACTCTTTTGAAATAATGACTCGTGATTGATTGCGCATTGGTCCGCGGTGCGCTCATTACGCTCCATGGGGATGTAAAGATCGTGAGCGTAGCGAAAACTGCAGAACGCTCGCGATTGGTCATGCTCTCGTTCCGCGTTACGCTATTCCTCTGCATGAGTTCGCACCCTAAGGACTTGGAATCCACGTTGTGATTGCCTCAGCCAATCAGAAAGCACCAATTGCAAGTATGATTGGAGCGTAGCAAATCACAATCACAAACGCAATCGCAATCGCAGCCGCGAGCCGCTAGTGTGATTCGGGCTTTATGCTATTCTGCTGCATGGGTTCGCACCTTAAGAACTGACTATGAATACCGCCCTAAGTTCTTTATAAGAATTTATTGTCTATGGCGTGTACCAACTAAACATGAAGAGAAGGTTACGATAATTGTGGCGCGTATTATATATTGTAAATATAAATTATTTACTGCAGATGACATAAACGCTTGCTATTGACGATATGGCATTCACGTTCGGAAGTCCAGCGGTCACCTCTAGTAACACGAGTTTTGGATTTGGGACTCAAAAGTAAATATAATCGACGTTAATCTTCAAGAGATTATTATAGTTTTAATATATAATTTATGTATGAAAATATATATTTTCTCCCTCATTTAATATTTCGTATGATCGATTCATATAAAATTATGTTTTCTGTGAAGGAGAAAAGATTAAGTGCTTGATTATCACACACAATTGTTTTTATTATCCAGGACAACAGGCTTCGGTATGAGTAACACGTTTGGCACTACAACTCCAACGTCTAGTACATTAACGTTTGGCGCTCTGCCCGCTCCAACGACATCCATAGGTCTTAATTTCGGATTTGGTACTACAACAACCTCTACGCAAGCACAAAGCAGCGGTTTGCTTCTTGGCACCAATGCAGTTACTACAATGACCACTGGTCCCTCTTTATATCCCACTCCTAACACATCCGCGCCTTTATTTTCGAGTCTTAGTTTTGGTACACCAGCTACAACAAACGCTCTAACATTTGGTGCAACATCTAATACAACAGCAACAGGAAGTTTAACCTTTGGTACAGCCACCACCAATAGTACGTATATTTTACCATTTCATTTGCCCTAAAAAGAAAAAAAAATGAAATTTTTTCTTAGTGTGATACAATTGTTATTTATATGCAGCTTCTTTATTTGGATCCAGTAGTGGAAGTACTTTATTGGGTGCTAAACCGACAATTGCTGCCACTACTACAACTAATACAAATAAAGGACTTGGTGGTTTAGATGTTTCGGTTAACAATAAAGGACTTTCTCAAGGAAATAGTAGTTCAACAGCTGCCAAAGAAAATCTACTGCCAAATGAGCTTATGCAAACAATAGATAAATTCAAGTAATTATCTTTATTTATGCATATAAGATATGTCTATATACAATATTAAGATATTTTTATTTTACAGAGATTTTGTAAAAATGCAAAAAGGCCTATCTTCAGATATCGCGAGGGGTTCGGCGCGACCGTTGAATCGATGCGCAGAAGATACAGCATCCTTAATGGAAATCTTGTCTACTTTATCTGGCTCAGTGCAACGTGACTGTTCTTCAACTGTTAAGTTAAAACAAGACACGGCAAAGGCGTTGCAAAACTGTGAAATAGCTCAAAGGACTCACGATACTCCACCAGGCTTGCAATATGAAAATAACGCGCCCCTTCAATTTTTCATGGAATTAGTTGAAAGCTTCGAGCATGATTTGATGTTATTCAGATCACAAATTGAGACAACGGAAAAGCATATACAGGCCATGATGGCGCCGAGAACATTAACCCCACAGGGTATGTTTCTCGATTCTTCCATTATATAGATTTATTAGGATTTATTAGAAATATTTTTAATCATGCTTTTTTTGCTTTATCATTAGAATTGACAATAACCATGAGTAAACTTCACGAGTCCCTAGTCGCGGTTGCTGGCCGATTACAAAACGTGCATGCCAAGGTGCAGCAACAGAAAGAACAGTATCTCAATTTCAGGAAATATGTATTGAAGGATAACACCAACGTTTTTGATAATATCAAGGCAAACGGTAAATCTAGTCGTAGCAGCATCGAAAAGATCACGAGCGGTCCCACTCCCTTTGGACCAGGTAATAACATTTTATGTACATTTCAAAATAATTTGAACATTGTAAGTCTTGAAAAACGAGGTTAATGCTTACAGGAAATAAAAGCTTTTTGTCGTCGACGACATTAAACTCGAACCGGCCGGCGAATTATGAAACACGAAACCCTTTAGGTAAATAGGTCTTGTTGTTGACTCTCTTGTAATTCTATATCCTCGAGCTACGAGTAAGAAATTTTTTGTAAGAAATGACTTTAATTGCCCCCCTTCCCTCCTAAAGATTTGCTACCTTCAGGTCTTGCGTGGATCTAGTTATGAGAGGTAGAATTTACTAACATATAACGTCGTTTACTACTCAATAGAATTAACAAGTGTTTATAATTAATTTGTCTATTTTTCTTTCCTTTCTCTTATTTGATGAATATCCTTGACTTTGAGCTTTTTTTTACTTGTATGATTTGACTTTTATTTTGCCTTTCCAGGAAAAAAGTAGAGGCTGTAGTTTAATTATTGAGGTATATTAAATTTTTTTATTTCAGTTTCTTTATGTTATTGTTGATTACGGGAAAGGGGTAACACGCTTTTTTTTGCCTATATATAAACTTTTTATGTATAGTAACCAATTAACTTTCATATAGATGATTATATCGCGATATTATTAATCTTTTATATACTTTGCATTTAGACGCTATCTCGAAAGATTCATCTAAAGTTACGCTTTCTTAATATAAATGATAGCGCCTTTACATGTATGTGCTTTGACTGCTTTTGGCTTTATTAATATTATATAATAATGCTTGCAAATATAGATACTAATCAAGAAATAGATCATAAATTCTGTTATGGATTCAAACTCTGCAGAATGTATGTAAAAATGTTAGAAGTACATACATATGTGCAATGTTTCAATCGAATTTGAGATGGAAAATCTTTTCTTAAAAAGCTAAATTAAATTAAATTAGATACAAGGATTTTAAATGTGCTAACACAGATTTAATAAAAATATCAATTAATGCCAGAACACATGGGCCATGAATTGAGGATCTCTAACAAATGATATCAAAATGACGGAATTGGCTTTATAATGTCTCTTGAAATATATTTTATGAAAAAAAAAATTTATATATATATTTATTATTTTTAATAAAGTGTAGAAAATATTCCATGGCTTTAGCTATTATACATGTTTTGTCTCCATGTCGGTAAGTAAATAAAATTTAATAGTATAAATATATTGTTACAGTTTGGGAAAGTTCGACACCGGTATCGTCTGCTACTAACATTGCGATAGGCTCGTCCATGAAACCGCCAACAGCAAGCTTAAATTTTAATGCGCCGATTAATTTGACTGCACCATTGCCAGCAAACGGAAGCAGCTCAAACTTTCAACTACAAAAGCCCCCCGTTGGTAATAAAAGAGGGAAACATTGATAGCTTGTTTCAGACATGGTAATTTTTATAATCCATTAAATTTTTTATAGTTCAAATTCAACATATGTAAAGTTTTCTTCATCATTGTCGATATTAGAACAAATACGTTTAAAAATTATATATTCAGTATTGATTATGCAATGTATCATTGTAATATTTTTTTTTAAATACGTTATACATTAAAATGTGCATTCTAATATGTGATATTTTTATTAAAATTTATACCTTATGTTACAAATATTCCATGTCTTATATCAATTGTCATATTTTTATATTATCACATATTTAAAGTTTAGTTTTGAGAGAGAAATAAGGCCCTGCGCACAATAAAGAAAATATTAGGAATAGAAATAAAATATTAAATATCAGGAAGAGCAATTTGGAATTATTTTACTTCAAACAAGGAAACGGAATGGATTAATTATTTCTAATTTTTATTTTTTTGTTTCATTCCCTTGTTTGAAGTAAAATAATTCCAAATTGCTCCTCCTGATATTTAATATTTTATTCCTACTCCTAATATTTTCTCTATTGTGCTCTATTGTGCCTTATGCTCTAGGGAAAGTACATAAATATATTAAAATAATTTTCTATTATTATCTGCCCAATTATATTAATATCCTTGTTTATTTGTGATTATATATGTATCTATCTTGTGTTTAATGATAGCAAAATATTATAAAGGTTAATAATGGCAAAACATGTAAATACATTGAGTTCATAAGTTGGTCCCTCTTTTGAATATAAGTGCTAAATAAAAAGGGTAAAACAGAAAGTATTTGTGAAGTGTGAAATTGCTATAATCTATGGTTAGGTCGAAAACTATATTTAACAATATCATCTAGATTAAATATAAAGTATATATAAAAAGTTTCTTTATATTTTTATAATATTTCATCAGATTGCACCAACTTGTAGAATAGGGATGAGAAGTTTGAAGGCATCTTGAATATATGAATTTGCGTTACAAGCCTGTGTGAAAAAAATAAGATCATAGTATTATAATCATTGCGTGTGTATGTATGCTCTTTTCGAATTATTCAACAGAGAACTTACTTCTGACAAAATCCTTTCCAAATTCGCTTCAATATTATTCGGTTTTTCCGCAGTCTCAGCAAATTGATGTAATGTATCATAGAATGAATTAGCTAATAAGTTAATCTGATCAGACAGGATATTGGTAAGTTGCACCAAGGCGTCGGCTTCGTTGACGGTACTACGCCGTTCCTTGATTAATAGCAATTCTGCCGTTTTATGAAATCTTTCTATAGAAAATGCCGTAAATTGTGCCAGGGTCGATATAGCGTTTTGAAAGATTTCCTGGTCTGTATATGTTGAAGACGATGCGAGATAACTTTTCGTTTCTGTCCAAACCTGAAAATATCGAATGAGTGTTTATAATATGATAATAAATAAAATTCCACTATTACTATAGATATTTTCTTACACTATATAGCCTTTCATAACTGATATTGACACCAAGATCGTGACAAGCGTTTTCCAATTTGTTTTTCAAGTCTTTATTATTTTCGTCATCTTCATCATCTATATCATTCAGATTACAAAGTTGTTTGATTTCTTCCAATGTTTCTTGCACAGAAGTCAATTCGTTCGCGTCTAATTCGATTAAATATTGTTGAATTTTCATATTGCTCTGTTTTGATAATATTTCTAGAGCTTCCAAGTGAACGAGACCTTGATAATCGTCAAAAAGGCTCTCGAAATGTACTTTCCTCGCCAATTGGCGCTCCTCGATTGTTTTCTGCTCGGTCTCGGCTTTTTCCTTTGCTTCTCTAAGAATTTGCGATAAATTTGGCTTCTCAGGTTCGTTCATGAAGAAGGCTCTTTTCTTTTTTAATCCAGGATCACCATCTTGCAATACTTCCATTGTTTTCTTTCCAATAGCCTCCAATGTATCTAAACCACCTGTCATAACTTTGCTAGTAAATTCTTTGCCAGTAGATTCAACCAACTTTGTAATAGAAGATACTCCTGATATCAAATTTCCGAATCCAAACGTGCTATACGATTGAATTTCCTTCCCTTGAGTTTCCAATTTCACATCTATTAATATAAAATTGGCAAGTTTTAGTCAAAACCAATTCTTATACATTGACTATTATCTTTATATATGCAATTGAGTTATTAAAATGCTATAAAATATAAAATATAAAATTTATGCTAGATACTGTACCATCAAGTATGGCAGTTTTGTCTTGCTCTATCTCTGCCAGTTCTCTAGGGTCCTGCATTCCTATTGTACCTTCCAAAAGTGTAAGTCCTTGAGACACATGTGTAGTCAGAGTAGAAACACTTGCCGTAGCCGTATTAAGTAATGAAGTTACGTCCCAATTTCCCCAACTATTCCAGTTTCCTAAAGAATTTTCTGGTTCTTTGCTTGCCAAAGACAATCTCTCCAATACAGGCTCTAATTTTTCTTCCATCAAATCGTCGGGCAATTCGATATCATTTTCAAGTCCTTCCCATCCTTCAGGCTGAAAAATTTCTTTAAATTTTTTATTTGACTTTAATTCCTCTGGTACGTCCATTTCTGGCAAGTCATTTATACCTGTTGCTTTAGATTGATCATCTGCTGGTTGATTTTTGTTTTTTTGCAATCCACATTCTGAATCTTTGCTCATAGATTCTAGAGATCTTTTATTCGAACACTCGGCTAAACACTGAGTTTCTATATTTTCATTGTCGCTATCCTTTGTAATTCTAGTTGCCAATTTCTTTGTACCTAAATGATGAGACAAGTTTCGTTGTTGCGTTCTCTCGGAAACTTTTTCAGCCTTTGTCGGTTCTGCTTTAGGCATGGCATCTTCTGATTCTACAACTATACTGTTGTCCGTTATAAATTCAGCATTTTTGTCCTTTACTGATATCGCAGAAGTTGAGAAAGGTGATTTCTTTGATTCGATGGATGACGTATCATTTTGATTATTAAAAGTCTCTACTGACTTAACTGTACGTATATCGCCTTCACCTTTGACATCACTATCAATTTTATCATCCTTATCACCGACTAGTGTCTCTTGACTTGTTACCACATTCGATTGCCTGGTTTTTCTTCTTTGCCAATTCGAACTTTTGTAAGGCGCTTGTTGGACGTATTCAGTGTCGTCGTCCGACTCGGAATCGACCGTTGACGATGTCCAATAGGTTATTCGAGTGTCTTTCTTGAGAGGCCCATTACGACCCAACTCCTCGTCAGCGCTTTCAAAGTCGGTGTCGCTATCGGACGTTACCATATCTCTCGTTAAAGTTTATATATTCCTAAAAACATTTATATATCCCACAATTCTATGTTCAAGATTAAAATAAATTCGCAGAACTATACCGATATCTTATCAAAAGGGTTAAAACTTCCTCGGCAGCAAAACGCAAACACGTATTAACATATGTTCCAATTTATTATACATGTATATATATATATATATAGATGTATGTGTTTGTTTGATGTGTTACGTGCCAAACATTGCGGTCACGTGGATGACAAAGTCATCGGAGAGGCATGTCTGGAACGTCAAATTCGCATACGCCTTCGTGGCATTAGCGGAGATTATTGCGCATGCGACAGGATTGGTTCGGGGCTGCGTTAAAGAGTGAATCCATTCCTTGCAGCTTCACATTTCACATTTATAGGCGACGCGTTTATAATAAAATTATATATGATACGCTTAAATTTTATTTTAACAAACACCTAATGACAACGACATATTCGTTATTTAATTAGCAAATGGTATCTAAATATGGGATACAAATCGAATCTTTGATCGCCAGAGCAATAATCGATAATCGTAGGATCCGGACTAAATTTCCTACATTCGAAAAATAACGTTTAATTTCTAATTTTTACAATTTTACAGATTTTACACTCTGTCAGAGAATCATCGACATCCTTGACGCTGTATTTCGTACTCAAAACGGTCCCTGAAAGCCTGGAGGTGCACCTGCGCCCACGAGTCGTACAGTGGCGCCATTCGAGCGGCGTAGCGGCAAATATGCGAAAATATCAAAAGGGCAATACGTTCGTCTATTCCCGCCGCGCTCCCTCCCCCTGCCCCTCTCCCATCGCGGTTCGCGCGCAGCGGTCAGAGACACACGGGCTTACCGGCGGTGGGAGAGAGAGAGAGAGAGAGGGGATGCGAGCGAACGTCGGCGAGAGTTCGACGAGGATCGAGGATAACCGGGCAGCAAGTTGGAGACGAGTGGAACAAGGAGAGGGCGACGATCGAGCGAGCGACGAGGACGATCGTCGAACAGAGACGGACGGGGGGGGGGGGGGAGGCGGCCGTAGTGGAGGGAGACGCCGACGTTCTTGCGGTATCGGACGATGAGGGGAGATCGGAGGAGTCGTGACGAGAACAGATAGAATGCGAGCGGGAAGAGAGAGAGAGAAAGAGCGAGAGGTATTGCCAGATTCGCGCACGGCATGAACGTCCAGTGGCATGTCTCAAACACTCGGCATGTTCGAAGCTGACGCGAGGCGGTAGTATAGTAGTCGGAAACGAGGAAATCCGTCCGTCGCGTATTTACCGCGAAAAAGACCTAGTGTACGCATTCTGTTCCGGCAGCGAGGACGGACAATTTATTCCCGAACTGTATTATCGCGAAGGTATTATCGCGATTTTCCTTCCATCGTTTCTCGACCGACGAGATCGCGCGGGCCGGACGATTGGCGATATCCTCGTCCGCGTATCGCGAAATTAAGCCGGAACGGGAGTTTGACGCGAAAAAAAAAAAAAAGAAAGAAAGAAAAGATAAAAGCGGGAGAGAAAGATAAAACAAAAAAAAAACAAAAAACGCTAGATCGTCCTCTCGTACGCGCCGAGAGAGGGCGTCTGGTTCCCACATTCTTGCGTGCGAAAAATCCGAGATCCGCTGCTCGGCATTAGCATTACAGTCGCGGCTAATGCAACGAGGAAAAGGGAACACGGTGAAACGTGCTCCGCCGCCGTCGCTGCCGTACGAAGCCGGCGATAGCGCGCGTCGCTCAAAACGGGTCGCGGGCCGTTCCGTCACCGCCACCGTCGCCGCCACCGCCGCCGCCGCTGCCGCCGCCGCTGCCGCCACGAGAGACACGACGTCGTCGCTGTAGCGTTCGGCAGGGAGATCGCAACGGTGCGCGGCAACGTTCACGCGGGTCAAATCGCGCGCGGCTCGCACGTCACTTCGAGTCGCGAGCGATCGTTCAAATTCGCCGGTCGCGAATTGACGGACGATTACGACTCGATAAAGTGCGAGACAGCCGTCAGTTTGAAAACTCGTGCGCGCCGAAGTGTGTATACGGGCAAACCGTCTGGGTGACACTCCGGCGAGGGAGCGATATTATCGGAGGGTGAAAGTTGTGCGAATCGAGGCCGTGACGAAGGAGGATAACAAAAGAGTGCGCGGTGGGAATCTCGGGGGGGGGGGGTCTCTGTTTCTCGTTGTTTTTCTTTTTATTTATTATCTCTCTGGTGGTGAGAATCGAATTGAGAGAAAAAGAGAGAGAGAGAGAGAGAGAACGAGTGTCAGATGTAAAGAAGATTATCCGAGTGTGCGCGAGTGCAACTGGAAGGATAATAAGAAGGTGAAGAAGGTGGGAAGAGGAAGGCCACCGCGCGGGAAGGTGGTGTGGCGATGATACGCCAAGTGCATCCGATCGATGCACCCGTGCGAACGCAACACGACGACACTGTCACCGTCGCTGCTGCTGCTGCTGCTGTTGCTGTTGCTGCTGCCGCCGTCGCTCGCCGCCTCGGGCTGCTGCTTCTCCACGGCCGGCTATGTTAACGGTGGAATTCCGCTCGAGAGGAATCTGAAGGCGGGGACTCTGACGTCACTCCGCTCATGATAATGAGGTATTCATGATGGCGGAGTAGTGAGCAAGAATCAGAGAGAGAGAGAGAGAGAGAGAGAAAGAGAGAAAAGAGTTGGCGCGCACATATACGTTCCTGGTCGTTGCGCTTGGTGTATGTGTGTGTGCGTGCGTGTGTGTGTGTGTGCGCGTGCAATACGTTTTATCTCCATCTTTGTTGCTTCATTGCCGCTTCTCGCTCACTCTGTTCCCCTTCCACCTGTCCACTCCGACTGGGTCTTCTCTTTCGCGTTTCTCCCCCCCCCCCCCATCTCTCTTTCCGCCTCTATCCCTTTCCCACTTCCCTCACCTTCCGTCTCGTTCTCTCCTATTCTCACGTTGGCCGAGCGAGCGAGGTGTATAGGCGGCTCGAGAAGCGTGTGCCCGCGCGCACAGATATGCGCCCGTCGATTGCACGGTGATAGAGAGAGAGAGAGAGAAAGAGAGCTTTTGGATGGATTTAGAGCGCAGTGAAATATGCCAAGGAGACGGAATGGGGAGATACCGCTTCCGGAAGGATGGGACGTCGCCCAGGACTTCGATGGGAAGGTGTACTTCATCGATCACAACACACGGAAAACTACGTGGATCGATCCTCGTGATAGGTATGTAAAAGAAAATCGCAATCGCGTTCTTCTCCCGCTTCGCGCATCCTCGAGGTGCGCGCGCGCGCGAGCGCGAGCGAGAAATTCGCGTGCACGTGTGCGCGCCGAGCTGTCACATGTGTACGCCGCGCTGTCACATGTGTGCGCCGCGCTGTCACATGTGTGCGTGAGCTCGAGCGTCACGACGATGCGAGATACGTTCCCCTCTCTCCTCCCTGTCACGATTTCCCCTCCCTCTTTCCCGCGCACGAGACCGCGATCTCGCGAGGATACGCGATTCGGCGGGAATGCATGTATACGGGGTGTACCGCGCGCTTTCTCCATACATTCTACAGCAGATATATGTGTACGGAGAATCGACATTTTTCTTATTTGGTAAACCTTCTTAATCGATCGTTTTTAATACACGAAAAATTCGGTTATAAAAGTACGTTCAGAATATCTGCTTACAACCTGGAGAATTGAATAAAACAAACGCGCTTAATTGTCAGTTTAAACTTATATATACAGATGCGAAAATACAAACATAAATAAAATAGTATCTTTTGCGGTGAGAGAGGGAGGAGAGGAGAAGGAAGGGATTGTGTGCATACTATAATGGCCTCATTCTGGGGTATTTTCGTTTTATCGAGCGCGGAAGTTTGATCGATATATCTCTTGCTGATTTTGAGATTTGAATCATAATTCAAAAAGAGAGAGAGATTTTTATATAAAATTAACGATGAGATACATTATTATTTATTTACGTTTCTCAAATTTTTAATTTGCTAAAACTCGATTTAATTCTCAATCGTATATGATGGAAAAGAGTAAAATTGATATTTCAGTACTGGAACAGCGTCATTGTTTCTAATACCTGTCGTAGAGAGAAAGTGTGCAACTTCCAAGACATCTTGTATGCGAACGTAAATCGCGTGCTCCGAAATCGCGTGACATTGTTCAAGTGTGAACACTCCTTAACGTGTCTTCGCATACTTTCCGCGAGCGAGTACGAACTCTCTCGATATAATCTTTTTTTTTTTTTTTTTTTTTTTTTTTTCAAAGATTTCGCGAATCTTCGCGACGATTTTTATTCATATTATAACTCGGCGGACAAACTGACACAATAAATGTCAGTGTCATCGTACTTAACCTCGTGTGTGAACACTGCTTAAGTTTGATAAAGTATACATATACGTGTGTATATGCGTTACACACGCGCAAATTGCAATCTCGAAGATTGCATCAAACAAACACTACTTGATGAAATTTAATCTCTTTTCTTTCTCTACAATTAATAATCATGAAATTGTTCTCGCGATATCTACTTGCGTGTCCGAAAAATCGAAAAGAGATGTCTGACAATTTTTGATAATTTTCAAGATTCACTCATTTGACATATAATATTCTAGCATCTTTAGATATGAAGGACAATAAAAAATGTGTGTATATATATATAATGTAATATGCAATATGTAATAAATATAATATAATATTGATTATAATACACATAATAAATAAACAAAATTTAATTTAATTTAAATTTTGAATTGAAATTTACTTTAATTTAAATTTTGGAAAATTAAATTAAATTAAATTTTGTTTATTTATTATGTAATATTTCTTAAATGAAAATTGATTAGAAATATTGTCAGACATTTCGCACATTTTATCATTTACGATTTTCATTTAGAAGATAACGAGGAATCCTTTATCGAGAGATCGCGCGTTATCTGACGTTATTTCAACGATAACGATGTCCTGAAAAAATCTTTGCGCTAAATTAACTGCGGATTAACGACAGCTGTTATCGCTGTTCTATAAAAAAGCATTCCGCCCCCTGATACTGTTATCAGCCTTTTAAGCGATAGTCCGCATACCAGCGATATTCTTCGTTGAATCGAACATAGATTTTCCTTCTTCGTGTATATATCTCACGCGTCGGTGATAGTCCCGCGATCTTAGGTATAATCTACGATCCCGTGTAATTCTATCGTCTATCTCGCGATCCTCTTCACATTCGTCGCGATCCAAACGTGATCCCGCTACGTGTCTATGAAAATCTATGCCCGCACAGACCGAACGGTACAATGTTTTCTGCGAAATTAAGTTCGCGCAGAGATCTTTTATATTTTATCTTTTAGACTGAAAAATGGCAAAGACTCTTTCTTTTTTAAGTACTTATCTTTTTCTTGTAAATGTATAACGATACGAGAATTTATGAATTTTATCTTTTGAATAACGCGTGGTATTACAGAGATTCATTCATATAATTATCTCCTCTCATCACAGGGGACACGAATCTCGGGCGAGTTTAATCTTTAAAACGTGTGACGGGTCTTTGAACAGGGTGTCTACACCTTGTTGAAAAACATGGAAAACCTTGGCTTTTCAGGGACTTCTTTTGTACTTGAAAAGATCCATGGACTTCTCATGGAATTTTATTGGGACTTGGAAAATTTCTTTAAAAAATTCTCTGTTCGATAATTTTGTTTTTATATTATAAACAGTCGGCAAGCCAAGTAAATTATGTGTTTAAAATATTTTATAAATATATATTTATATGTGTTTGATTAAATTTGTACAACTGTTTTCAATTAAAATATTTGTATAATTTTTTATTTTCAATTGGTTCAATTTTTTCGTATCATTATTTTTGTAGAATATATGTAGGAAATTAAAATAACTATTTTGTACACACAACTTTTTTTGGTTAAAATATTTTTATAAGTTTTTATTTCCAATAATTTAAAGTAACACTATTTTGTGCAGATTAAATTAAAATAACTATTTGTTTATATATATTCGATGTCTTAACAAAATATTGAATATGTAGTACATACTCTTTATTGTAATTTTTAGTGACAACAAAATGAAAATTTTATATGCAAATGAAAAATACTTATCTTACGAAAAATATTCAGTTTTTTTCTTTTTTTTCAGTACATTTATAAATATAACATTTGGAACTTAAAAGGCTTTGTTTTTCCTTCATATGAATGAAAAACATTAGAAAATGTATACAATAAAAAAAACTTATTTTAGAAAGCTGTACCCCAATAAATCTTCAAAATATTTTCTTTACCTGGAATTTTGAAAAAATACCTGGATGATCAGGAAATATTTTTACAAGATTAGACACCCTATTGAATCCGATTTCGCGAAAGATTTTCTTGAAAATATTTACAAAGAGCCCGCGAAGAGCGTGGGGGGAGGGCAGAGGAGAATCGTGCTTTCGACGAAGGCCGTGTGTGAGCGCCGCTTAACACACCCGACACTGTGTATTCGCGCGCGAGTACGCGTATATATCCATAGCATATATACCGCGCAATGCGCCGAGGACTCGCCGGGACTCGCCGCGCCCGCATTCCATCCGCCAGGGCCGCTCTCTCGCCTCGCTGAAAAACGCGAGAAATCTGGCGATCAGGCTCGGGCCTCGGCGCGAAAATCGAAACGCCGTCGTCGTCGTCGGATCTTGCAAATCGAGATGACGAAGAGGGATGATACGTTAAAAATTCGCCGCGCCAATTTCTCTAAACTTGTAGAGTGTCCACTCCTTGGAATAACATGGATGGAATTCTCAGGAAATTTTTTTGTACCTGCAGAAATCAGAGAATTCTCATGGAATTTTAATTGGGACTCGAGGAATTTTTTTTTAAAAATTCTATCTTTGATAATTTTGCTCTTGCAATCCTACTGTATATAAGCAATAGGCAATCCGCCAATAAACCAAGTTGTGAATTATGTGTTTAAAATATATTATAAATATATATCTATTTCTGTTTATATACTGAATATCTTAACGAAATATTGAATATGCAGTTCATATTCTTTATTTTAATTTTTAGTGATAAAAAAATGAAAATGTTATGCAAGTTAAAAATTTTTATCTTAATAAAAGCTATTCAGTATTTTTTCAGTACATGTCGAAAATTAAGTGGCTTTGTGATTTTTCCTTTGTATGAATGAAAAGCACTAGAAAACGCGTGCAATAAAAAATCTTATTTTAGGAAATTGTACCAAAATATTCTCTTTATATGGAATTTTGATCAAAGATACCTGGAAGATCAGGAAACTCTCAGGGATTTTTTTTACAAAATTTTAGTAGACAATCCTGAACTTATAAAACTTGTCAAGTATCTACCCATTCAAACGCGCCTAATTTTTGTCCGCTGAAAAAATTCTGTCGCAAATAATAATGTATCGGTATGTAGGTAGAAAATATATTCTGTCATCTCATTTAACCGCTTCTTTATCATAACGATACGTCGAACATTTATAAACCAAAAGAGAATTGTGCAATGAGAAAGTCATAGTGTAGAGTTTGAGCATACATGCTTCAAAATAAAAAAGTATGTGCACGAAACAGAGAAATATATAATGTAATTATAATAAAATATATAATGTGAATGAATTATACAATTTGAAATATAGTTATCAAAATTTCCTTTCTTTAAAAGTCTTGAAAAGCGAGTTCATCTTGTGAAATGGTGTATATATATATATATAATATGTTATATAACAATTTTATATATAAAATAGTTATATAACATATAGTAAATCCAATTGAAGTGAGATTATATTCTCGGGACAACAGTAGCAGTATAATAAAAAGAGACATCATTTCGCTCATTTTCTACGGTTTACTGTTACCCCCGTTAATGTGGCCTGTCCTTTCCCTTGGTTAAACGCCTAAGCCACTTCGGAATGAACTTGTTTTGTTGGCCAATTTGTAAGCTGTCGTTTCGCGGCGCGAAAAAAAAAGTATGATTTACGATTGCTACCTCGTAAAAGTGCCGGTGGGGTGACGCCGCGAAATGTTCGCCCGGCGAGATATATATCTCTTCGTGGTTTACGCACAACGTGATGGGGCTCGCGGGAGAGGGAGGGATGACAGGGGCGAGAGGGTTGGGGGTTGTTGCGATAATGCAAAGATTAATGCCGAGATTCGTAGATGACGTTAAAAATGTCAGACGCGAATTTTTTATTCCGAGCGTCTGGCAGCGTCGACGCGATGCATTTGTAAACAGCTCGATCTTTTTACGCGATTACGAACGGCCGTCCGATCTTCTCGAAGGAATGTCTGGCAAGGAATACAGCGTGGAAAGGGTCCAGCGTAGCGAGACTTTCCAATTGCGATCGAAAAAGAGTCGATTTAAAAATGCAGTCACAATACATGCGCGCACAAAATTTTGTTAAAGTGTCTTATCAACATTTATTGAAAAGTGACGATTAGATGCGATGAGTATCAAATCAAAGGAGAAACTAGGAATATATACAAGGTGCTCCAGGTCAATGCAGCTTCAAGGTCTTATAGGAACAAATTTAAGAAATTAGGCTTTCGAGCGACATCACAAATTTCAAATAATCCCGGGCTAGTAAGAGCCAGAACGCGGATGGTAGTGCGTCAGTTTCATAGAAAAATAAATAAATCTCGAATTGAGATTAATTTTAAAATCTTGGTATACACCAAGTAAATTTCGTACTCTGTGCACATATTCAGTTTCATAGAAAACTTATTTTTTTATGAAACTGACGCCACTACCATCCGCGTTCTGGCTCTTACTAGCCCGGGATTATTTGAAATTTGTGATGTCTTATAGGAAATTGAATTTGGAACAAAAAAAAGTTTCTATAAATATAGATTCGGAAACGTTAAAAAGTTATAGCTAATAAACTCTCTGTAAATAATTAGTTATGATCAAAATTTAATAAGAACATTTTTATGGTTGCAATTGCAATGTTTGTACTAATGTAGTGTTTACACAAAGACCATCGAAAGGTGATTTTTTCATGTTTCTGCTTTTCTCGTTGTTTTGAGCTTATTTTCTTTTGAACGCCTTATCGGAATTTAATGAAATTGGTGTAATTTAGTTTGTTATTTAATTGCTCATCAGATTTATTTCGTTATTTTTTTTCAAATGAATGACGGGTTTTGAAGTTATTTTTAAAAATTATCAAAAAAACATGATTTTTCAAAGTTTATTAGCTATAACTTTTTCGTTCCAAATTCAATTTCCTATAAGACCCTGAAGTTTCATTGACTTGACCTGGAATATCCTGTATAATTATACCTAATATTCATTCGTTAGTATCGAGATAAAAAGAATCTTACGACCAAAAATCCTTGTATCGATTCACGTACGCATATGCGTAACCGTGGGTTTACTATTGTGTAAATGAAACCATCTCTTACAGGGCCAACCGGTACATAACATACATACCTGCAACCGATCTAAAAATAGTCTCTCTCGCTCGCTTTTAGTTTCTTTCACATTCTTTGATTGGCGCGCGGAGATATTAGTCTTTCGTATCGAATATATAAAATTATTATCACATTTGATTATTTTATCGATTATTTTTGTGGAAAATGGAGAGATTATTTTTCTAACTCGAGAGTCCCGCTAAATTAAATGGAATATTAAAGAAAGCTCATCAAGTTTACACATACATAAATAATAATACTAAATAAAATGATACAATACATGTGTCATTTGAAAACTTTATATAATTTTTTTTTTCTCATCAATGTATTTCTTATTAATAAGAGAGAGAGAGAGAGAATCTACACTATTTAAATATCTGTTTTCCAAGCATTACTCCACAGATAATTTTGTGATGTATGTTTATATTATATTATAGACATATAAGTAATTTATGGTTTTTTCTTATCTTTAAAATTTAATAATGGATTGTGTTTTGAATCTCGTCATTAATTATTACACAGTTAGAAAATTTGTGTTTTCTTGTTAGAGAATATGCCGGTTAAAATTTTTGTGTTAAATATTTAACACATTCATATGTTAATTTAACATATTGCTGTTGTGTTAATAATTGAAAAAAAAAAAGTATAAAATTAACATAATGTGCACTTATGTTTAATTTTACACAATAGATATGTTCCGTATTATTAGTGATAGGATTTATCTATTAAAATTTACAGAAAAACATGTTGATTTTATCCTACAATAGTGAGAGTGAGAGTGACTACGACCGTCAATAACATTTTTCCAATCTTTTTTAAATTTTATTATTTTTTT
>NW_021849037.1:332449-333612 GCF_003651465.1 Formica exsecta | reverse complement strand
CATTAATTATTACACAGCTAGAAAATTTGTGTTTTCTTGTTAGAGAATATGCCGGTTAAAATTTTTGTGTTAAATATTTAACACATTCATATGTTAATTTAACATATTGCTGTTGTGTTAATAATTGAAAAAAAAAAAGTATAAAATTAACATAATGTGCACTTATGTTTAATTTTACACAATAGATATGTTCCGTATTATTAGTGATAGGATTTATCTATTAAAATTTACAGAAAAACATGTTGATTTTATCCTACAATAGTGAGAGTGAGAGTGACTACGACCGTCAATAACATTTTTCCAATCTTTTTTAAATTTTATTATTTTTTTTATTTTATTATTTCATATTTAATTTTATTATTTTATTAATTTTATCATTAAAAATATGTTGATTTTACACAAAATTTATTTCAAATTACTATAAAGTTTGCATTCATTTTGTTAAAATATATTTTGTGTTTAAATATTAATATAGTATTAGTGTCACCATTTAACATATCCATATTACGTTAAATTAAAACAAAAATTTGTGTGGACCGTTTGGGACATGTGTGATATCTGTTAAATTTAACACAAATTTTTCAACTGTGCAGCAACTTGCTATCGTGCATGGACAGTCCACAAATCGGACAATCCGAGGACGGAATAATCAAAGATGTGGAGTAAATAGGTGGAAGCCTAAAATCCTATCGTTTTTCTTTTTTTTTTTTTTTTCTATTTCGAAAGGGGCGAGTCTTCGAAATCGCATCGCACACCCGGAATTAATTCGGCATCGCCATTTGTTCCTATTTTCATTTACGCAGTGTCGAACAACAGCGGCACAGAGCCGTTCCGTGTATCGCTTTCCGTTCGCCGAAATCTCAAAATTTCGTTCCTCGAAATTTATCCACCTATCCCTCTCCTCTTCCGTTCACTTCTCGCCTCTCTGTAAGTCTCTTCTTTTCTCAGAGAGAGAGAGAGAGAGAGCTGGTTGCGTGGCATGATACGCAGGCACGTACGCACGCGGTCGATTGCGATCGCGGGTACGCTGCATCTCCTCTTCTCTGTCAACCTACTCGGTATGTCGTCCTTCGCATTCCATTCGGTAGCGGACCCCTAGGCGTTTATCGTGTCATCTATTATTCGCAACTTTATCTTGCGAATAATTTAGATTAATCGGAAGA
>NW_021849037.1:321193-332286 GCF_003651465.1 Formica exsecta | reverse complement strand
TAAACGATACTTTTGCCTTTGAGTTTTATGAAATAAATTTACGAGCAATATATTGCCCACATAAATCGTTTATATATACATAATTATCACGAAGGTTATCTGGGTAATTATATACACGTTTTAATTTACTTTATATCGATATATTATTTATCTAAATCGCATTATTATTAAACGCGGTTTTTTTTACAACGATTCGACAGGTTGAGTGTCAAGACGCAATAACAATTTATATTAATTGATGCATATTTACTAGTCGTCATCGCTACGCAAAATATTTTTCTCGCATTTTTATTAACAGATTTTTATGATAGCGCATCTATTATGCATCTTGTTTTTATAGTCTTTATTATTCTCACTATTTCGCTCACCGTGCTAAACGCTGTATCACGTCTGCCGATACAACGCACGTAAATCGTGACGTAAATCTAGCTTGTACGAGCTCGGAAGGATTTCGCTGCCAAATATTTTTGGATTATGTATTGGCAGGATCGACCCTCCGGGCGTCAACGCGACGAACACGTGCGTGCGTGCAACTGCACACTTGCGTATGTTGGAGAGACGCTTAAATTTATTATCGCAAATATTTTATACGTAAGCATTACATGCGACATATACGATACATATACGTGAATTCATAATCGTCCATCGGATATTGTTATTATTTAAAAATTTTCTCATCTTGTATGAAATTATTCTATATTCGATACATGCGTTATTCGACGTCAAAGCAAAACACGTGTTTTATGACGCAAACGTGTTCACAGATTACTCGTTTATATTTTCAATCTACCGTGATACTTGATACGCCCTTAAACAAATAACTTATTTGTTGGGCATATATGCGTTATTTTAGGTCGAAGCATGTTTCGTGACGCAAACATTCGCGAGTTACGTTCAAATGGACGCGGGTATATTTTGCGTACATGCGTATAACGCACACAATACACATACACGTGTGCGCGTGACCGGAGTCGTGGCACGAATTGCGGGGCAGGAGTGTTTCCAAATTTGGAAATTCAATACATTCCTGCATCGTGAGACACGGCCGCATACCGAAGGACGAAGGCAAACGGAGATTCCTGCGGAGGCTCGAGAGAGAGAGAGAGAGAGAGAGAGTACCATTATTTTCTTCTCGGAATCTTTACGCCCCGGCATAAACGCCATGGCAAAACCAGTTGTGTCCTCGGCAAAACGGCCATTTACGCCGTTAAAAGTATTTTAAACTATCATTAGCTGCAATTACAATTTACGTTTTATGCAGCTACGCGCTTTACCGTAAACCACTGTCACCCGTATACGCAATTAGCCGATCGCGTATCGAAAAACGACAAACGCGAGATTATGCCCGAGTAGTGTATCTTTGCAGTGCAAGGAATATATCTTGCACGCACATCCAAGGCTTTGTTAATGAATTTAACAAATTTTCTGCATATGTCTATTCCCTGGAAAAACATAGAAAACCTGGAATTCTCCGGGATTTTGTTTTTATCTTGAAAAATCAGGGAATTGTAAGCATCGGCAATCTGATTGGCCAATGATTGAATTATATGTTTCATATATATTATAAATATATATTTTTCTCTTGGATTATATGTTCATTGTCATGGCAAAAAATACTGAATACACAATACTGAGTGCACATTTTTTGTTATAATTCTTACAATTAATGATAAAATGAAAATATTATGTAAATGAAAAATGTTTATTTTACAAAAGTCATTCGGTTCTTTTCAGTACATTTTTAAATTTAATATTTAGAATTTAAGGGATTTATTTTTCCTTTGTATGAGTGGAAAGCATTAGAAAACGAAAAAAAATTTATTTTAAAAAGTTCCATCTAAAAGTTCTCTAATTTTATCTGGAATTTTGAACAAATTATCTGAAAAATCAGGGAATCTTAAGGAATTTTTTTTACAAGCTTTGAATAGACACCCTGTATATAAATCCTTAACAAAAATTTAGATTTTTAAATTTCGAAGAATAGATATACGTATACATAAGAGGCATAAAAGATCCGATTTTCGATCTAGAAATGACTCTTAGCGCAGCTTAACATTCGTAATCGTACTACATATTTTCGCGTCTAAACAAAATGGGGTGTAAATATCACAGTTCGCAGTTACTTACGCGAACAAATGTATGCTCTTAAGAATTTATGACAACCAATATACTATAATTATCTATTTACTGCTCGACCAATTCTCGTGATCGTCTTCTCGTGCGTACACAAAACAAATCGCTGCGTAAAATGTGCGTTTCTCGCGCTTCAACCTCGTTCCAAATGCACGAGGGGCATTCCTAGACGATAATCTCTTTCCCCCTCTTTCTTTCTTGCCGCGTGTTTCTTCATTACTGGCATAACTCTGCCAGCATCTCGTTTCGCTCGTCATTTATTTTTCTTTTAAAGTGCGATTGATCGATCGATCGATCGATCGATCGATCGATCGATTGCGCTTCGCTCTCAGGTGGCCTCGGCACGACGATGTGCCGCGAGGCAAAAGTGCGAAAACGTGAGCGATATCCCGATACGTGCGCGCATTCGCTAATGTACAACGCGAGCGGTGCCCTTGGGGCAGAGCCAGGTAGCCGAAGAGGCACCCACGCACGCGAGCCGCATGCCCACGCATAAGCGCGCGCGCCGCATTATTCAGGGCCGTGTTTCACCTTAGCCAACGAGAAGGCACGCCAACACCTGTCGAGACGCGCTCTCGCGAGGTTCTACGGCTCTTTCGGAAAATTTCCCCAGAGAAACTAATCCGGGGACTGCGTGTTGTCTTTAACGCGATTGTTTTAACGCACTATCGCTATTCAGGGTGTTTACTTCCCGGAAAAATCTAGAAAACCTGGAGTTCTCAGGAATTTTGAAAAATTAGGGAATTCTCATAGAATTTTATTCGAACTCAGAAAATTTTTTCAAAAATTTTCTCTTTGATCATTTTGTTCTTATATTGCAATCTCATTGGCCAGTGATTGTAAATTATATGTTTCAAATATATTATAAATATATCTCTCTCTCTTTGATTATATGTTCATTGTCATAGCAAAAAATACTGAATACACAATACTGAGTACATACTTTTTATTGTAATTCTTACAATTAATGATAGAAAATAAAAATATTATAGAGATGAAAATGCTTATCTTACAAAAGTCATTCAGTTCTTTTCAGTACATATTTAAATTTTATATTTAAAATTCAAGTTGTTTATTTTTCCTTTGTATTAATGAAAAACATTAGAAAACGCACAGAAAAAAATTTATTTTGAAAAGTTCCATCTAAAAATTCTCTAATTTTATCTGGAATTTTGAACAAATTACCTGAAAAATCAGGGAATCTTTTTACAAGTTTTGAATAGACATCCTGCTATTCCATCCCACGACTTGGGGTATAATTTTTATTATTTTTAGTGTGCAACTTGTAACATATAAGTATCTTCTACAGTATTACATATATAATTTCGACGATATATATTATTGTAATAGGTGTCGTTTATTCCCGAGTAATTATCTTATATCATGCACACGAGATGTCTCAACAAAGATCTAGCAACGAGTCATCTTTCGCTCAATCTTTTCATCAAGCTAGAGATAATTTTTTCTTAATGCAAATGTTGAATTTGATACACAAGTTTCCCAATTTTCTAATTTACATAACTTTGTAATTAATCCCCGCGTTATAAATTTGTCTAGATGGAAAATGAGCAAGTTGAAATTAAATGAAAAATAAACATATTCTGTTTACATTTACACCAATTGAAATTTATTCCTCGAGAAGCTCTTTATTTTTAACTACTGATGATTTAATAACTATCGGAATTTTCGTTAAAAAAAAAAAAAAAAAGAGAAAATTGACACAATTGATCGAGAAATTCGTTAATGAAAAAAGTGAGATCTTAGCTACTTTGCGTACTATGATTTCCCCGTAATGATGTTGCCGCGATTTTTGTCTTGGAAGCATGCAACTGTTGTTCTGTATGGTATCATCCATCGTCGTTTATGGAGGGCGACAAAAATATATACATTTTAGTGACACCGATAGGCTCGGTCGATGTTCGAAGCGTGACGTTAAGTGTCATCTCATATATTCACGCCAAGTGATTACGTCTCGGAGGATGTATGGAATGCATATTCGCGCGACAACGCTTCGAATTTACGACTCCTTTTTAGCTTAGTCACGCAAGAAATATTCATCTTGATTTTTTTTTTTTTTAATAAGATAACGCTAGCTTTTATTCTTGAAAACTTTTGCATTGCATTTTTACATTTTTATTCCGGACGCTTTCATTGTAAATTACATGCGTACATGTGTTGAACTTGTTATAATTGTACTTTATTTAAATATATTTATGACAATATTAAAATTTATCATATTTTATTTTATTTTATTTTATTTTATTATCTACTTTATGACAAGTTTTTAAATTCTTTTATTGACATGGTTAAGAAAGTGACGTCCGAAACTTGTGTTTCGCGAAAAACAGTAATTTCGATTTCTATTCTTTAACACACAAAACGAGTTTCTACTTTCCATTGCTGTTAGACTTAGACTGGAGTTTGCGACATTCACGAAAAGACTTCGTAGGCGTTCTTTCGTAAAGAATCGCTCGAGAACGACAGGAATATTACTGTAATCTGTCTCGCGAGCCATTGTTTCCTTCGTATGCAATGCACAGGTATGCACGCGACGGATTGCGATCTAGGAATTTCATGCACGCAGTCGGAAATGCGTCTTATTCTACGGACACTCGCATGTTACGAATGTCGCATTCGGATAAGAAAATTATTTAATTGTGCTTGTATTCTGTATGAGCTTTTTTCTTCATTGAAATATACCGATATCTTGATATCGTGTATAAATTAACGGTGAATAATGAAAATAAATATGAATTGATAAAGATAATTTGATAATAAATTAAAACGCGTGACGCATGTGCGGAGAGAAAAAAGAAGAAAAGTAGAAATTAATCTACAATAAAAATAAAATTTTTTTAAATTAAATAAATATATTAATATATTTTTTAATTAATTATTTAATTAATTTTAATGCTTAATTATGTGTCACAAATTCGAATTTTAGATAACATATCACTAAATATCTATTTCGACGTAGACCAAACACGAGAGATCATACCAGCGTGGTGAAAAAAATGAGAGGAGATGAGTTGTTTTTGATGAAATTGTAGCAACATGTAACGGCATACTGCTCGTCCTTGATCTACGTCTGAAGTTTCAATTTAATTACACCGACAACGAGCCATTTTTCTGCCCCGTTACATTGAGACAGTGTTTGCGCATTCGTTGAATACTCATCGCATAATGTCTCACTTATTCTACTTCATTAATTGTACGCGGTACAAAGCGCTATTGTTGAATCATCGCACTTTTTTATTAATATCTTCTTTCAACGAATTTAGAATAATTAATTTTATCACCCGACGCCGGCTTAATTGCGAGGTTTACTTCCTTAAGGAATTTCAACGAACTGCGTTGTAAAAAATGCAAATAAATATATAAGCGCGAATAAAATTATCGGATCCTTTTTAATCCCGCCGACTTCGACGGACTTTAATTCTAATCGTCAAGATTAATCGAAATACATATCAAAGTTATAAGGTTTCTGAAACAAGGATTTCGACAAATTGCAAATCTTTGCAAATATCTGAGAATAAAACCGAGGCACGTTTCACGCGATCGCACGCGAGGTAATTATATATGCGTGTTGTGCGAAAAAGAATGCTTTTCGGCCTTGAGTGATCCTTAGCAACGCGCTACCAGATTTCGCGGTGATTCGTCGTAAAACAAACATATTATCGGGCTTGCACAATATCTGTCGCGAATTGGAGCGCCCGTCACGGATCACCTAATGACGAAGGGGCCCTCGTCATCGCGCAAATATCCACGAGAAGTCGACTGGGAGAAGAAGGAGAAGATATAGGATACGGTTATAAACTTGGATTGGCGTTTTTCTGGGAATTTCTTTTTATTGTATATGTATGTATATGCGCGCGCGATAAAAGAAAAGAAGACGGAATAACGCGCCGAGAGACTCGAGTGACGGCTGATCTTTGGAATTTCAGTGTAACAGGAAATCATACGCTCAAAAATGTCTGTTTACCGGTCGTCGTTGCGCAATTTTCTTCGCAACACAGCGTGCGACGACGAATTATTTCGGTTAAATTAATTTCTCCGAATTTCTCCAACGCTGATGACACAACTTTAACCCTCCATTTTTTTTGTGATGTAATGAATACGTTGGAATCATAATGATTTTGCGTATTTGTCTTACATATGTTATATTTTTACTAATTTTATACAGGGTGTCCTAAAATTAGACCAACAAAAACTTCAGGTTATAAAGGACACCAAAATATCTGTTTATACTCTTATGTCACCTAACCTAATCTATGTCCGCAAATAAGCCGTTTTGGCACTAGAGAATCAAAGACTAACAAGAGCAAAAATCTTTGAAAAAAATTATTTTTTCAAAATTTTATTAATGTGGTTAAATAGAGGTGTTTTTACCATGAAACTTTTGTATAAAATATTTTTTGATATCTCGAATAATTTTCGAGATATATCGAAAAAAGCAAAAAACCGCTCTACATATGAGGGGTGATTTCACCCTTTAGAATCGCTTTTGGACCGCAATTGGAAATTTCTAAATTCATCTATTTACCCCCTTTACATGTGTGTAAAGTTTCATCAAAATCAGAATTTTCGGGTTCGCGACGTTCCCTTGTTAATCTTTGATTCTCTAGTGCCAAAACGACTCATTTGCGAACAAACAAACAAATTTGCGGGTTTATTGGCAAAATTGGCTTGTTTTGGTGTTCTTTATAACCTAACCTAACTACTTGAAGTTTGTCGATCTAGTCGTTATACTGATCGGGACACCCTGTATATATATCTGTCATTAAAAAAATTAGATAAATTCGAAATCGATCGTTTATTATTTGAAAAAAATCTAATTGAGAATATCGTTGACACTTTTTATTGCGATAATCGCATTTTTGCCAAAGTTAAATACTAATTCAGTATTAACACCCAGTTTACGTAAAATTGTACTTTAAATAACGATCAATTATTATGTAGCGCGCGCGCGCGTCGCACGAAGAAAATGAAAATGAAGGACGTAGTATAATCGGATGTCGCTCACGCAACTGACAAAGCGGTATGCGGATTCCGCTGCGAGTCGGAATGTTGAACAATATGTCTTGGAGTATCTGATTTCGATTTCCGTAGACGTGGCACGAGAGGATATATAACACAGAACGCGTTAATTCTTTGCGTACCTATCTCACTCGAACAACTCATCCGATACAATTCGTTATTAATAGTCATCAATTAGCGTTTATAAAGAAGACGTTAATTACTGAGCAAATTTGATCTCTTCATATTTAATCTTTAATTGAATTAATAGAGATAGAGAATACGTATATATGGCAAACAAGCTGAATAAATATTTGAGAGATTTAACTGACAAATATATTCTCTTCTTTTATTTTATTATTTTACTCTCGGAATATTCTTTCAGCGAGAATTATGCTAATCATTTCTTTTACTACTACAAAATGGATTTTTTTAAATGTAAAACTTATGCATCCGTAATATCTTTTCTTGCAAAACTCTAAACCAATAATTACGTGAAATCTCTTATATGGAATTTTTTTGAATTAAAACACGAGATTAGTTTATGTTTCGTCCTTTTGAAATTCCAAAAGCATATTTGGCATATAAATTTAAAATACTTTTTATTTTTTGGCAGAAATTTCTCTGATGCTGTCATTTAATTCTGTATTGATTTGTTGAAATTCGCTTTCTTTCCCTCGCAAAGAACCAACATATTGAAATGTAGTTTTAATATAAAATAGAGTAGATTCTCTCTCTCTCTCTCTCTCTCTTTCTACATACAGGGGAGCAGATCGCGCTTCATTGCGTGTTTTCATGGACAATTTCCTTAATCCCCTTTCTGTCGCATGATTCACGGTCTCGGCGTGCCCTTGGCCTTACCGCGATTCTGTCCTACTATAACGACGAGAAACAGAAAGAGAGAGAAAGCAAAAAGAAAAAGAGAGAAGAAGAAGGTCAGGAGCGTACATCGCGACACTNGGGGGGGGGGGGGGGGGAGGCGGGTGAGGGAGAGAAGGATAACACACGGTTCTACGGTATGCCAAGGTTGAAGCGACTTACGGCAAAGTTTAACGAGTCGCGAGTGCGACTGCCGCCGATCATGGATACAACGAAAGCACGTGCTCCCGCGTGAAATTCCGTATGTCCTGGCCGAACGAACACAGTGGACGGAAGCGAAAGTGCTCCGTACTTTCGCGTATCGTTCTGTCCCTCGCTCGTTTTCCCGCAAAACTACATTGTGCGCGTTAATATAAGTTTTACGGTATTATGCGAATGCGACGAGTCGCGAGCCACTTTTCATATCGATTTGATACGATGCGTATATAGTCGCGAATCAAAGGTGTAAATAGAAAAAAAATCAAAATGTTTTTTTTATAAAAAACGGTTTTTTATGAAAAAAACAAGTCTCGTTTTAAAAAAATTTTTTTTTTTTTTTTTTTTTTTCCAGATATTTAATATCTTTATATTTTGATTGCTGTAAGTTGATTTCTCATTATTTTTAGCTTTTTAGATGATAGATTTGAGTTAACCATTATTATTTTAAATGTAGCTCGCATTCAAATTGGCTATTTCACGAATGTAAGCATCTTATAAATTAAATACCAATTCTTTTATTTTTTTTTTTTATCTTTTTGAAAACAATTTTAATGGATTAATGAGACTTTTGTGGTTAAAATGATATTAAACACGACATAATTCGGATAATTTTCAATATTAATTAGATGCATAATAAAAATTTTTGTTATGCATCTAATTAAAAATTATTCGAATCATATCGAATTTGATGTAATTTGCCGCAAAAATCTTATTAATCCAATAAAATTACTTTTGAAAAAAGATTAATTAAAAATATAAGAGTTTATAAGAGAAATATATTTAGTTTTTTATTTTTATGTTAACAAAAAAAATATTAATAAAAATAATATTATAATATAAAAAATAATGAAAAAAACTGGTTTTTTTTTTATTAGAAAAATTTTACAAGAATTTTTATTAGAAAAAAACCAGTTTTTTACAACTTTACCGTGAATATATTGAGCGAAACGAGCAGATTCATCAAATTCATTTGATGAGCGCGAAAAAACGTTTCGACCAAAGCCGATTAAACATATATGTATATCTATATCTCGCTCACGCGCGTAATCTGTAAAAAATTTTGCGTGCGCATAGAAAGGAAATGATTCCGCGTCAAAAAATTTACCGGCGATTATATTAAACATATTTTATTTCCAAGTACCACACGACACAGTCGTGTCATTTCATACTGAATCATAATAAGTCATACTTGATTCTTAGCCTCGCAATATCAAATTTGAAATTTCAAGATTGACTTATCGAAATTGTAAAACGACAATATTAACTGAAGAATTATCATAAATGTCATATAACTTACATGTCATACTGATGACACAACGCGATATATACGCATGATGTACGCATTTTATCTACGCAATCGGCGATTTCCGGAAAGCGAGTCATACATCCGGACGACATTCTCGCCTTCTTTTCTTTCCAATAATGAATGCGACTTATTTAGGATTATTTCGGTTAACGACTTTTGCGCGACTCAATTATTTAGTATGTCGATATGAATAGATAGCATTCCGAAAGAATATATCCCGACAATAATTCATAATTTATTTTCAATTGATTAATAGAATAAAAAAAATTACTAAATATTTTATAAAAATTTTTGTTTCTTTTTATTGTTATAGGTTTACTAAACCCCAAACGTTCGCGGATTGTATCGGAAACGAGCTTCCCCTCGGCTGGGAGGAGGCCTACGATAAGCACGTGGGCGCTTACTACATCAATCATGTCAATCGTAAGTTTTTATCCTATTTCTATCATACTATCTGATTGAGAAAGTGTGAGCGCCGAGAACTTGGTCAGATATTCGTCTTGCGATATTAGAATCGATTGGAATTTTATATTTGTGTTATATCACGTATAGGTTTATGCATGCATTTTCTTGCTCAATCGTCGATAACTTCGATCGAGCTTGCAAAAATATTTAAAATAAAATGAAATAGTAAAATGAAATGAAATATTAAAATGAAACGAAATATTAAAATAAAATGAAAAATCAAATCAAATTTTTTAGTGATATATATATATCGATTTTATTTTTAAAATTATTATAATATAATGTTAAAATCTAAAGAGTACAAACATTATTATACATATATATCTTTTAAATCATTTATAAGAATAAGTTGTGCAAAACATATAAATTGCTGTATTCTAGCAGATTTTTTATATAATATACTAATAACTGTGATAATAATAATAATAATAATAATAATAATAATAAAAATTAAAATTAAAATTAATACTCATCGGTACAATGCGATACAGCTCAATGCCATTCCAGGCTTCCTCCTCTTTTCTTGTTTGGCTTTTTCTTTCTTCGTAGTACTCACATGACACTCATTCGTGGAAACATGGCTAATTACGATCGCGCGCGCGCGCTAATTATCAGAATACGATGATCACGTGGCAATGCGACTAATGCGACTAATCGCATACAACTTGCATTATATTTTATGTTGCGATTAGAGAACGTGAAAATCACACAATAGTCACGCAAATGTCAAATTAACTGCAATTGACTGCAATAAGAAATATTGTACATGTCAAATTTTTAAAAATTCCAATGTAATCTTTATATATATTTATATCCTAGATCAAAAAATCAAACGTGTATCCGAAACGTATATTTTTAATGCACATTTTTCAAATAAAATTTAAATTTATGTATTTAAATTTATATCTATATTTATATAGTTCCGACTGACAACGTGTCGGGTTCGGACGTGTTTTTGCGTGCTGCGTATGTCCTTTGTCTGGACCTTTTTTTTTAGACTTTCTCCTCTCTTAAGAGGAGTTTTTTGCTTATATCTTACAAACCCATAAGAAACAATGGTGTATGGGCGACTAATGCCCAACCAGCCATAAAAGAA
>NW_021849037.1:319385-320858 GCF_003651465.1 Formica exsecta | reverse complement strand
CCTTTGTCTGGACCTTTTTTTTTAGACTTCTCCTCTCTTAAGACGAATTTTGCTTATATTTCATAAACCCATATGGTGTAATGGTGTATGGGCGACTAATGCCCAACCAGCCATAAAAGAAAGAAGAAAGAAGAAGAATATCTATATTTATAATAAGTTCACGCATACACACACACACACACACACACACGCATATACACCAATACCCGCATCTTGGTTCTTATCTGCCAGTTTTCCCACTTAAATATATTATTCATGTAATTTTGCATATCTTTTTCACATGTAGATTTTTTTTCATATTTTCTCATCGCGATATAAGAAGGTGCGTGTCGCGGACGATTAAGTAACGTCAAGAGTGTCGTGTAAAATGTCTCGCGATTATAGTATTCTGGGATCGTGATTAACCGTGTTTTCTTGAGTGAGCGTATGATAAAGCGGAAAAGAATGGACAAGAGAGGAGAAGAAGGTCCGGAGAAGCGTCGACGAAACAACTATAGGGCGAGCACAATTCATAAATTGTTTATTATTTGTTATTTACTTGTGAAATTAATTAACTATTCATAAAAATTTATAGTACAAAATATTTTTACCAGTTAATATTTTTTTTTCATATATAGATGCATGTAAATTTCCTAAAGCCAAGTTTACATGTAGAAAAAAAATCTTTTTTCGATGATTAGATAAAAATCTATTGTATTAAATATCTGTTTTAAGAATGAATGAAACATTCGATTGAACATAATAATTAGCTTTGAAAATATTACATTTATTTCAAAGTTTTTTTTTTTTTGCGTTTACACATTAATAGAATCAATGAAAGAAATATTCTGTTTTGCGAGCAAAATTTGCTCGGAAGACTGCCACAAGCATTATGGCAATAATTAATGCGACGACAAGTCTCCTTGTTTTAATCGTCTCATTTGATTAATGTTCGCAGAGACAACGCAATTGGAAGATCCAAGGCAGGAATGGCGGGCAATACAGGAGGCTATGCTCCGCGACTATTTGCAGACCGCACAGGACGTACTCGAGGTAAGCTCACAGAAACAACTGATCATAAACATTCATCTCTTTGAGCCGAGCGATCTTTCGCTTAAAATACCATTCGTAAAAGCGGAATTGATCCGTTAATCGCTCCTCGTGTCGATGAACCTCACTTTACCGAGATTAAAACAGCTAGAGGGGTGGGAGGGAAGGAGGAAAGGGGGGGACTGGTAGAATTTCAACGAGGGTCGACGAGGGCGGCAGGAAGTCAGTCCGTGAGAAATCATGTTACTTCCGGTCATTCGGCATACCCTATGTATACTACGAGCGCAGCAATGTAGATTAACACACGATTAACTTGTCCCCTTATAATAATGTTAACGTTATGTTATATTGAAAATTAGGACAGTCACGTGACCTGCATTTTACACAATTTGTCACGATTTAAAATTAAGAAAAAATTAAATTAAATTAAAATTTAAAAAAAAA
>NW_021849037.1:301693-318313 GCF_003651465.1 Formica exsecta | reverse complement strand
AAAAATTTAAAAAAATTTATAGTACAAAATATTTTTACCAGTTAATATTTTTTTTTCATATATAGATGCATGTAAATTTCCTAAAGCCAAGTTTACATGTAGAAAAAAAATCTTTTTTCGATGATTAGATAAAAATCTATTGTATTAAATATCTGTTTTAAGAATGAATGAAACATTCGATTGAACATAATAATTAGCTTTGAAAATATTACATTTATTTCAAAGTTTTTTTTTTTTTGCGTTTACACATTAATAGAATCAATGAAAGAAATATTCTGTTTTGCGAGCAAAATTTGCTCGGAAGACTGCCACAAGCATTATGGCAATAATTAATGCGACGACAAGTCTCCTTGTTTTAATCGTCTCATTTGATTAATGTTCGCAGAGACAACGCAATTGGAAGATCCAAGGCAGGAATGGCGGGCAATACAGGAGGCTATGCTCCGCGACTATTTGCAGACCGCACAGGACGTACTCGAGGTAAGCTCACAGAAACAACTGATCATAAACATTCATCTCTTTGAGCCGAGCGATCTTTCGCTTAAAATACCATTCGTAAAAGCGGAATTGATCCGTTAATCGCTCCTCGTGTCGATGAACCTCACTTTACCGAGATTAAAACAGCTAGAGGGGTGGGAGGGAAGGAGGAAAGGGGGGGACTGGTAGAATTTCAACGAGGGTCGACGAGGGCGGCAGGAAGTCAGTCCGTGAGAAATCATGTTACTTCCGGTCATTCGGCATACCCTATGTATACTACGAGCGCAGCAATGTAGATTAACACACGATTAACTTGTCCCCTTATAATAATGTTAACGTTATGTTATATTGAAAATTAGGACAGTCACGTGACCTGCATTTTACACAATTTGTCACGATTTAAAATTAAGAAAAAATTAAATTAAATTTTAAAAAATTCCGGAAAATAATGAATTATGTGGCAGAAAGAAAACACATTTTTTATATTCATCACATTTTTAATAATTTGTGCATTTCTTTCTAAAGAAAAAGAAAATATTTTAAAATTCCACATGTGTATGTATCCGACTCACGACGTATTGCGACACTCGTACGCGAAATTTCTTCGGTAATACATAATTCAAGGATCGCGGCAGGTAGCTAATTCGAATGTTCGCGAGAGAAGAGGTACTTTGGTATTTAGTCGGTTGACGCCAGTCTGGACCCGCGCCGGAATGCTCTTACGTCATGCGGCGCGGTTGCGTTGCGAATTTTTGGTGGAATGTGTGCGCCAGGTGAGAGGGAGAGGGGGGAGAAGGAGAGAACGAGCGCACCGGCTTTAATCCAGAGAGCAAACGAAAGATACGATAATAATATTTATCGATGGCGGTGGCGGCGGTGCGCGGGCCCCGGGCGGGGAGGAATGTCGATGTACGGTATATTTATTTCGGGCGAAATACTACGGTCATGATGTCATCGTCGATTTTCGAGAGATTACTTGTGTTGCTGGGACCGCGCGCGATTCTAGTTTCGAGAGAGAGAGAGAGAGAGAGAGATTTCTCTCGCGTCCAAAAGCCTCTCTTGTCTCTCGTCGACGTCGACAGCTGCTTTCTCACCGCGACGTACGACGTGAGATTCGCCCGATATAAGAGAAGATATATTTTAACCGATTGCATAGAAATATTTTACATTTTCTTTTTGCGTTGTCGAATTATTTCAAGAGCTTGTACACACACCCCTGCATAATATTTCAAGGAAATATGATATCCATACCTATAAAATAAAGAAAATCTATTTTAAGAGATTTTATTCTAAGAAATTTTAAATTGATATAAAACGAGGAGGGGAATTTAATATTATTTAATATTTTAAAATATCATTTTTTTTTTTTTTTCTTAAATTGATTAATTCTAATGCTATGCGACTATGCGGCAAAATACTTTGTGAATTAATTTGCGTCTACTCTCGAGAAAGAAAATTGTAGATCTTGGGGATTATTAATAATTTTATCCGAATAAATATTTTTTTTTTTTTTATTCATATAATGTAACAATACTTTATAGATTTAACAATAATTTTTTAATATATTTTTTAAGTTTGAAAATCATCGACAATAAAATACTTAATAATTTATCGTTTGTATTGTTGCAACGATTAAGCAATTATTGCGCCTCTAGAAAATTCGCAGTTTCGTGCGCAAACACTCTTACTTACTGGCAGAAACATGTTTGCGCTAGAAGTAAAGGTGTGTAATGCGTTTACCTTCGATATGTGGATACATCCTTTTGTATATATCACAAATTAACCACGGTATAACCCTCGCGTGCGATTGTATACGTGGGAAATAAGATATCCAAACCTAGATCGTTACCAAGAGATATTGTGTGGGTTCTCACATTCTTAAAATTCTTGAAATATCCCGAGCAACGTTCCCATCAAAGATATACAAATCTGATAGTCGACCGCGTACAATATTTTTCTCTATTCTTTTTTCCAAACTTGTAAATAAAATCTACACTTTTTCTTTTAAATTTTATTATCATTTTTAAGAATTACACACGCTCTTTCAACGATGTGATTGTTTGATTAGAAAAATATTTTTATGAGTAGTTGAAAATTGTATCTTTCAGTATTATATATATAGGGTGTCTAACCTGGAAAAACCTAGAAAAACTGGAATTCTCAGGGATTTCATTTTTACCTTGAAAAATCAGCGAATCCTCATAGAATTTTTTCAAAAATTCTCTCTTTGATCATTTTGTTCTTATATTGCAAGCATCGGCAATCTGATCGGCCAATGATTGTGTGAATTATATGTTTCAAATATATTATAAATATATATCTTTTTCTTTGATTATATGTTCATTGTCATAACAAAAAATACTGAATATATAATACTGAGTACACATTTTTTATTGTAATTCTTACAAAGGTCATTCAGTTCTTTCCAGTGCATTTTAAAATTTAATATTTAAAATTTAAATGATTTATTTTTCCTTTGTATGAGTCAAAGCATTAAAAAACGCATGCAAAAAAAAACTTATTTTAAAAAGTTTCATCTAAAAATTCTTTAGTTTTGCCTGGAGTTTTGAACAAATTACCTGAAAAATCAGGGAATTTTTTTACAAGCTTTAGATAGACACCCTGTATATAGGATTATTGTAACTTTAGAAAAAAAGGAAGAGTATCAACTTATATTGCTGAGATTACCCGTCGTTATCCAATTGTTATATTTTCTGTTCAATTTCAGCTCCAATCTTCTATAAAATTATATTACTCTATTAACGAATTTCATCGTTTATTCGGTAAATTTTTCCACGAAAAAATTATATTTTCCTTTTATATTTTCCGCACGCGAAATCGCAATACCATTTCATATCTGACAATGAGAGTAGTTTCACGTGCTTGGCACTTGTGAGGCATTAGAGGAAACTCGCGGTTTCCTTCCTTGGGAGTTTCGCGCGTCATATGTACGATGCGTGCGTGCGTGCATGCGTGCGTGCATGCGTACGTGCTCACGCGCGCGCGCGCGCGCGCGCGCTCTCGCGAGCGTAACGCGGAGAGCCGGGGCTTGCATTCCGATGCAAATAGCCCTCTCCTCCGCCCGTCTTCGCCTCTTCTCTCACTCTTTCTCACTCCTTCTCGCTCCCTTCGTCTCTTCTCGCGCGAGACTCTCCGCGCTCATCGAGCGGAGAGACGGATAAGCCGCGGGCCAGTAACGTCTCATCGCGACTCGGCGCCGCGATGCATGAGCTCTGCGAAATTTTCAGCACAAAAATACCCCCTCCATTCGATTGCCTTAAACGTAAAGTGTGTGAAAGTCCGCGTATTATTATCATGATTAATACGTACTCGTTACGTAGCTTGTGTCGAAGATGGATCTGAAACGTGGATGGTTCTCTTGAACGTATCGATATTCGACTCGATTTGCATGTAACGTTAAAACATTGCGAAAGGCGTAGATTCCAGTCGTGAATCTGCACATGACAATTTTATGCAGCATGATAAATGAACGATATCTGAGTCGACACACAACTTTGTGTAAATTTATGATCGGGACGGGAGTGCCATATTTTGCGCGACTTTTTATACTTAGCGATGTTATATGTTTCTTTAATTTACGACATTGTTGGCATTTCTAAAATTTACGATTCGTAATTTTCAATACAAGGCAAATGATACATTTTTTATTTTTTAAGATTAATCAAATGGTAGCCTTATAATTAATCCGCGTCTTGTGTGATATTTTTATATTTTTACGATTTAACTTGTCGATGTAAATTATCGCATAAAAGATTCACACGTATCGCATATAGATATAGGAAATGAAATGCAATTTAAAGATCTTGTATCGCGAACAACGACTTTGCGATGACTTTCTGTATTCCAACGATGACTGGCCGCGCTCGTGAGAGGATTTGTGACGTAACCTTCAGGAATTTCGAAAGTTTAGATAGCAATTTGCGAAGACGCCACGATTAACCTTGATTGGAGGAGTTTACTTAAAGTTACGCCATTCTACAATCGATTTCTTCATTTTCAATTACTACCGTTGTACCGGAATTTTTAGTAGCATAACGAAAATTATTCGAAGAATGCGAAAATATTAAATAACATTGAGAATAATTTTTGTAATGAAAAAGTTTAATGTAAATATCTGTTATTGGTTATACAGAGTGTTCCAGATCAGGTCAATGAAACTTCAGGATTTTATAGGAAATTGGAATTAAAAAGTTCCTATAAACATAAATCCGGAAACACTTCGTTAAAAAGTTATAGCTAATAAACTTCGAAAAATCACGTTTTTTTGATGATTTTTTTAAAATTACTTCAAAATTCTTTATTCATTTGAAAAAAAGTAGCGAAATAAATCTGATGGATAATTAAATAACAAACTAAATAACATCAATTTCATTTAATTCTGATAAGGCGTTCAAAAGAAAATAAGCTCCAAAAAAACGAAAAAAGCAGAAACTTGAAAAAACAACCTTTTGATGATATTTGTGTAAATACTACATTCGTAATGCAAACATAAAAATGCTCTTATTAAATTTTGATCATAATTAATTACTTACAGACAGTTTATTAGCTATAACTTTTTAACGAATCGATGTAAATTATCGCATAAAAGATTCACACGTATCGCATATAGATATAGGAAATGAAATGCAATTTAAAGATCTTGTATCGCGAACAACGACTTTGCGATGACTTTCTGTATTCCAACGATGACTGGCCGCGCTCGTGAGAGGATTTGTGACGTAACCTTCAGGAATTTCGAAAGTTTAGATAGCAATTTGCGAAGACGCCACGATTAACCTTGATTGGAGGAGTTTACTTAAAGTTACGCCATTCTACAATCGATTTCTTCATTTTCAATTACTACCGTTGTACCGGAATTTTTAGTAGCATAACGAAAATTATTCGAAGAATGCGAAAATATTAAATAACATTGAGAATAATTTTTGTAATGAAAAAGTTTAATGTAAATATCTGTTATTGGTTATACAGAGTGTTCCAGATCAGGTCAATGAAACTTCAGGATTTTATAGGAAATTGGAATTAAAAAGTTCCTATAAACATAAATCCGGAAACACTTCGTTAAAAAGTTATAGCTAATAAACTTCGAAAAATCACGTTTTTTTGATGATTTTTTTAAAATTACTTCAAAATTCTTTATTCATTTGAAAAAAAGTAGCGAAATAAATCTGATGGATAATTAAATAACAAACTAAATAACATCAATTTCATTTAATTCTGATAAGGCGTTCAAAAGAAAATAAGCTCAAAAAAAATGAAAAAAGCAGAAACTTGAAAAAACAACCTTTTGATAATATTTGTGTAAATACTACATTCGTAATGCAAACATAAAAATGCTCTTATTAAATTTTGATCATAATTAATTACTTACAGACAGTTTATTAGCTATAACTTTTTAACGAATCGTTTCCGGACCTACGTTCATAGGGATTTTTTTGTTCCAAATTCAATTTCCTATAAGATCCTGAAGTTTCATTGACCTGACCTGGAACACCTTGTACACACACACACACATATTATTTGAACTTGAAAATTATTTGTTCTTGAAACTAATTGTTTTGCGAAACTTGATTAGCATCTTAACATCTAGCGGTATCGTGTCTACGTTCGATGAATGATTAGCAAAACCCATCCTCGAGTAATGAATAATTACTAAACCATAAATCTCTCTCACGTTTGTGCGCGTTCCATCGTGGCTGAATTCGTAATTTCCTCGGCATTTGCGAGCATTCCAAGACTAAAGAATAAAGAATCGAGAAAAAAATCGTAATGCTTAACCTCGCACCGCGATGATGGTAGTCGTAAGAAAAACATGTCAATGCCTTTTTAGTAATATCTTTTCTGATGCTTCAGATGAAGCAAAGTAATTGTGAAGCTAAGGTGACAGTGGTCGAGAAAAGGCATCATCTATGCTTTATTAATGACGCAATATTTTTTTTATGCCTAGAGTAATTGTGATGTAAAATTATTCATTCATAATAAAAGCTACAGACAATTGTATATTCGATTACAATTTATATACATATATATATATACGATGCAATTAATTGTATAATTTTTGTAAAAAATAATAATTATTTCTCTCTCCTTTATGTATCATCGGAAAATATTAACTCGACGACACAATTACTCCGTTCGATCTCCTTCCATTCGGTAATATCGATACTAAAGTATTCGAAGTGAAAGTATCGATATTCGGTTAGTATCGCAGTATCGTCATACTATCTGAGAGAGAAAGACTCGAAGGTTGGGGGCGACCTCGCGGTCCAGGAATTCCATGGATAATTTCGTGCGTTGCAACGCGAGAGCGTGCGCCCGTCTCGAATCTGACATTTTTTTTTCGAGCGGAAGAACTTCCAGCTTTGCCGGCAAAGCTCCTAGAAGTGCACGGGCCCCGTTTCCCGCGCGCCTACCCTGCCCTCTCCCCCCACCCCTCCTTTTCCCCTCTATCATCTACCTTCTCTCCGAGTGCTGCGGGCCCCATCCGGATGCTCCGCAGCATCCCGCCCCCCTCTCTCCCTCCCTCCCCTCCCCATCTCTCTCTCTCTCTCTCTTTTCTCTTTCGTCTCTCTCTCTCTCGATCCTCTTTCTTTCCCTTTCCTCTTTCTCTCGTCTCTCCGTGATGCCCCGTCGAGAGGCAGTGAGATGCGAGAGGAATGTTAATTGCCATTTATTTTTGCCCGCTCGCGGCCCGTATCGCGCTCGTCGGGCTCTCTCGCGCGGACAGATACAAAACCGATTATGACACCGCCGGAGGAAACTGCGAATGTCTCGATGCCGTAAATCATACGGTTCGCGAATCTCATTCGAAAGCGCAGGTGCGCGCGCTGGACTTTCTTCATTCCCTCTCTCTCTCTCTCTCTCTCTCTCTCCCCCCTGTTGGTTTCTGCGTTGGTTCGTTGGTACGTTCGTTGGTTCGTCCGTCTGTCCGTTCATCCCCGGCTTCGATCGATCGATCGATCGATCGATCGATCGAAGCCGGGGAATTTCATTCTTTTAACCGGCGTGTACGCGCGGCGCGTATGTTTTTTTCCCGCCGCGAGACTCGTTTCCCGCTTGATGTTTCAACTTGCGTCTCCCGCCACCGTCGTCCTCCCGATGCGCCCGCCAGCGTGAATCGCCTGCGTACGAATATGTTCGAATGCGTTTCCCAATCGAACTTTTTATTTATGGCAAAAAAATTCCGGGAACGCTCCAACAGCTGTGGATTGCCAATCGCACACGCAGGCACGAATAGCTGCTTTTTACAACAGTTGTTATATCGTCATCCAAACTTGGAAATTTTAAGAGCTTTAAAAAAAGATTATGATGCTTTTACATATGTGTGTGTATTTTTGTTCAAATATTAAAAAAAAGTTGACTGACAATCTTGTCGTCTCCCGCACGCTATTCTATCGATTCATGAAATCCGTCCCGATGCACGCGCGTCTAGAGGGGATTGATCGCGGGGATTTCGGAGGTTGACGGCTACGAGTTTCCTCGTCACTGACCAGGCTCAATGATTCCGCTTCTCGAGCGTTCGTGGGACCAACGAGGAAACAGGAAACGTGCGATGCGACCGTCTACAAATAGGAACCGGCTCGCTCTTGCTTTCGAAACAGAGCAGCGACAGGCGTGATGTGGCCTATCCAGCTTCCGTTCGGACCCGACAATGACGATTGCGCACGTGTACGAATGCACCGAGATGATTACACGACATGAGATTATTTATTCGCTGGATTATCCTCGAATTAACCGCGAAATTCAAGAGAAGTTATACGCGACGATATGTACATGTGTGTGCCTCATAACGGTTCGAATCTCAAGTCTCAAAGTCATTGACATCGTCATCGACTACCGGTCGTTGATGATTTTTGCGAAATGCCGCCTGTCTAATCGCCAATGAACAAATCGCGTTAATAATTATTTGCATATATTTTAGTTTGATTATTCATATATCCTGTTTTCTTTTACGCGAGAGATAAAAAACGATGACATTTCTATCGTATAGCACTTGGGACGAGATGAATATGCGTAGTAGATCAGGATGTCTACTCCCTGGAAAAACCTAGAAAACCTGGAATTCTCAGGGATTTTGTTTTTACTTTGAAAAATCAGGGAATTCTCATGGAATTTTATTCGAACTCAGGGAATTTTTTCAAAAATTCTCTCTTTGATCATTTTATTCTTATATTGCACGCATCGGGAATCTGATTGGCCAATGATTGAATTATATGTTTCAAATATATTATAAATATATATCTTATTCTCTTTGATTATATGTTCATTGTCATAGCAAAAAATACTGAACGCACAATACTGAGTACATATTTTTTATTGTAATTCTTACAATTAATGATAGAAAATGAAAATATTACACAAATAAACAATGCTTATTTTACAAAAATTATTTAGTTCATTTTTAAATTTAATATTTAAAATTTAAGTGGTTTATTTTTCCTTTGTATAAGTGAAGAGCATTAGAAAACGTATTTTAAAAAGTTCCATTTAAAGATTCTTTAATTTTACCTGGAATTTTGAACAAATTACTTGAAAAATCAGGGACTTTTTTTACATTAAATGCGATTATTTATTTGCATAACTTTTCATTGAAAAAGTTTTATAATACAATTCACAGCGCGGGAATAGAAGAATCAATTAGAGCGTAAAAAAATTATTAGATATCTGATTAAGAGAGTAAATTATCTATCTTGGTAGAATACGCATACTCTCTCTTCTGGATATTACTTTTCAAGTAATAACAGTCAGGAACGAGAAATATATAAATACAAGTTTTAGAAAAAGAGAATGCTCTTTTAAACATATTTTTGCTTCCTCATAGAGGAAGCTTTGTTTTCGTGACAAAATTTTTTACAAAGCTTTCTCTATGAGGAAGCAAAAATTGAAAAATCCGCATGCTTAAAGCAGCTTAAGCATTGTAAGATAAAATGATGAGGAAGCAATGTGCAAGTTTCTAATTTGCACAACTCTACTTGTTTTTTGTTGCGACCGCGCGTATCTTTTCAAAATATACTCTGATGAAATGAATGTGCAAAGCATCATAGACCTTTCCAGGAAAGTGTAGAATCTTATATTTCTATAGAAAATATTCCTAAAATTGAAATATCTTTAAATATGATTACAAATTGATCATTGAAAGACCGTATATTCCATTGTCATTTTACGGGAGAGACACACACACACACACATTCGGTGTATTCTTTCTCTCTCGCTATTCCGCCTATCATCGACCATGCGGGCAACAATAACGTAATCTTGTCGGTTTCGTAAAATCAGTTCGGAACGGATTCGCGGTATCATGGTATGCGAACTCGTGGAGAACGAACGAACGGTTGGAATTCGATAAATGTGAAAGCGGAGTCGCGTTCTTTGCAACTGGATCTGCAGCATGGCGTATATACGCTACGTTACATTGTGCTCTTCGTTTCTTTTTCTCGCGGTCTCGCTTATTGAAAGCATACTTGGATACATTTATGCGCTGCGTGCCACTTTGATCTCGGCAACATTGTAACTGGTCAATGTGCAATCGTTTATTATACAATCGGCTGTCATGAAAAAATTATCTTACGCATAATAATTGGAACGTATTATCTACACGAGATATATACATACATATACGTGTATATATATATATATATATATATATTATTTGCATTATTGATGAAATTACTCACTTTGAAACATTATCGTTTAATTTTATCAATTATTATTATTTATTATTATTTTTTTATTAATAATATAATTTTATTAATAATAATTATTAATAATGGAAACAATATTGAAAAATTTTTAATTATTTAAGGCTTGATCATAACTTTAGAGATAGAAATATTTTTTTTTGTCCTTTCTTCAGTGCTTCTCCAAAATGTTTCATTAATATATATTCATTTCATTTCAAATGTGAAAAAAAAAAAAAACGAGGAACAACCTTATTTTATTGTTCCTTATGAGTTTATCGTCAGTTTGTTCGGGTCGTTTGTGATTCCTGGCTTCCCGTAGATCCCTCGAGTGTACACACGAATGATTGTTGGTTCGAAATAAAAATGGATTGGCCCGATAGCGTCGAGGAGATATTCTATAGGGTTACGATGATTCGTGTGGCACTCCGTGAGCCGGCTTTAAGACGGTGACTTGGCAAGCGGCGAGCAGACAAGCGAGCGAGGGACGGCGAGGCAGGCAAGCAGGCTTGCCACGAGAGATTGGAATGTGTCTCCCATCCTCTCGAATTGCCCTCCCTCGGCCCTCCGTCGCCGTTGCTCGCCATAGGCTCTCCCCTCGGCCTCTTCCCCCTTGCCGATGGGGTCCTGCAGTTTCGCGGTTAGCGGTGGGGTCAGGGGAACCGAGCGTAGTACGTGGCGTCGAGAGGGAGGGAGAAAGAGGGGCCTTAACGCCGTTCTTTCGAGCCTCAATGCATCACGAAGAAAAGATGCCGGTTCCCTCCTCCCCCCTCCCCCATTCCCCCCGGATTTCTGTTGTCCTTTTGGTCCCCCTCGGACATTTCGCTCTTTCTTCTTCTCTCCTGCCTCAGTCTGAGACGTTCTCCCGGTTCCCCTTCCTTTTCTTCTTTTCTCTCTTTTTCTCTCTCTCTCTCTCTCTCTCTCTCTCTCTGTCTGTCTGTCTTTCCTGTCCCTCTTTCTTTATTTTTCCACTTGTCTCTCTTTCTCTCAGTTTCGCGTAACTCGCACCATGGGACCCTTTTGGCTATAGTGGCTACCGTGTTACGCTCGCGTAGGGCCCCCAGGCGGTCCACAAAGTGACGCACGAGGAGTCACGAGGATTGCCGAGAGCATACGATGGAGCTGGAACGAGCGGATATATATGCTACCGTTCGTCTCTTCTCTAAACACGTCGAGATGATGCTCCTCTCTCGCGCCGCCGGAGATGCTCGTATAATCCTTTATTTCCGCTGTCGGCGTTTTTAAATTCCCCGTTTTATTTTTTTTTTTGTCCTGTAACAGTATCGTACCTATTTTCGAAGATACTAAAATCAGGATCTCATTCAAAAAGATATGGACCACCGAATAATATTGGAGCATAAGGGATTTTTACGTTTGTTGTTTAAAAATCGTAACGTTTATATAAACGCTAAGAAAATATCATATTTTTTTATTTTATTTTGTCATTCGGTTAATTTTAAATGATACAAGATAGCGTCTCTCTCGCCAACAAAGTTATTATTCTTACGATTTTCGAGATTTTTCAAGCTTCGAAATTGAATGCATCCGCTCGTTCTTCTCACAAATTTACTCGTGCCAGCAGTGTACACCTTTTTGCACGCTCGACTCTTCCCGGGGCCCTACACAATTATTTTTATCTTTCTCAGGAGGTGATCCCTGAGAATATGCCCCGCGAAATTCCCACATACCGGGGCGGAAAAAAAGGTTGACTCGCTCATCGGTATTGTGGCATTTTTATTTCTTCTAAAAACAGACTTGTCGTTAATCCGTAACGTTCTTAAACCTTACCATAATTTACGTAAAAATTATAACAGGGTGTCTATTCTTCCTAGAAAAACCTTGAAGAAAAATCAGGGAATTCTCATGGAATTTTATTCGAACTAAGGGAATTTTTTCAAAAATTTTCTGTTTGATTATATTTTGTTTTTATATTGCAAGCATCGGCAATCTGATTAATTATTAATAATGGAAACAATATTGAAAAATTTTTAATTATTTAAGGCTTGATCATAACTTTAGAGATAGAAATATTTTTTTTTGTCCTTTCTTCAGTGCTTCTCCAAAATGTTTCATTAATATATATTCATTTCATTTCAAATGTGAAAAAAAAAAAAAACGAGGAACAACCTTATTTTATTGTTCCTTATGAGTTTATCGTCAGTTTGTTCGGGTCGTTTGTGATTCCTGGCTTCCCGTAGATCCCTCGAGTGTACACACGAATGATTGTTGGTTCGAAATAAAAATGGATTGGCCCGATAGCGTCGAGGAGATATTCTATAGGGTTACGATGATTCGTGTGGCACTCCGTGAGCCGGCTTTAAGACGGTGACTTGGCAAGCGGCGAGCAGACAAGCGAGCGAGGGACGGCGAGGCAGGCAAGCAGGCTTGCCACGAGAGATTGGAATGTGTCTCCCATCCTCTCGAATTGCCCTCCCTCGGCCCTCCGTCGCCGTTGCTCGCCATAGGCTCTCCCCTCGGCCTCTTCCCCCTTGCCGATGGGGTCCTGCAGTTTCGCGGTTAGCGGTGGGGTCAGGGGAACCGAGCGTAGTACGTGGCGTCGAGAGGGAGGGAGAAAGAGGGGCCTTAACGCCGTTCTTTCGAGCCTCAATGCATCACGAAGAAAAGATGCCGGTTCCCTCCTCCCCCCTCCCCCATTCCCCCCGGATTTCTGTTGTCCTTTTGGTCCCCCTCGGACATTTCGCTCTTTCTTCTTCTCTCCTGCCTCAGTCTGAGACGTTCTCCCGGTTCCCCTTCCTTTTCTTCTTTTCTCTCTTTTTCTCTCTCTCTCTCTCTCTCTCTCTGTCTGTCTGTCTTTCCTGTCCCTCTTTCTTTATTTTTCCACTTGTCTCTCTTTCTCTCAGTTTCGCGTAACTCGCACCATGGGACCCTTTTGGCTATAGTGGCTACCGTGTTACGCTCGCGTAGGGCCCCCAGGCGGTCCACAAAGTGACGCACGAGGAGTCACGAGGATTGCCGAGAGCATACGATGGAGCTGGAACGAGCGGATATATATGCTACCGTTCGTCTCTTCTCTAAACACGTCGAGATGATGCTCCTCTCTCGCGCCGCCGGAGATGCTCGTATAATCCTTTATTTCCGCTGTCGGCGTTTTTAAATTCCCCGTTTTATTTTTTTTTTTGTCCTGTAACAGTATCGTACCTATTTTCGAAGATACTAAAATCAGGATCTCATTCAAAAAGATATGGACCACCGAATAATATTGGAGCATAAGGGATTTTTACGTTTGTTGTTTAAAAATCGTAACGTTTATATAAACGCTAAGAAAATATCATATTTTTTTATTTTATTTTGTCATTCGGTTAATTTTAAATGATACAAGATAGCGTCTCTCTCGCCAACAAAGTTATTATTCTTACGATTTTCGAGATTTTTCAAGCTTCGAAATTGAATGCATCCGCTCGTTCTTCTCACAAATTTACTCGTGCCAGCAGTGTACACCTTTTTGCACGCTCGACTCTTCCCGGGGCCCTACACAATTATTTTTATCTTTCTCAGGAGGTGATCCCTGAGAATATGCCCCGCGAAATTCCCACATACCGGGGCGGAAAAAAAGGTTGACTCGCTCATCGGTATTGTGGCATTTTTATTTCTTCTAAAAACAGACTTGTCGTTAATCCGTAACGTTCTTAAACCTTACCATAATTTACGTAAAAATTATAACAGGGTGTCTATTCTTCCTAGAAAAACCTTGAAGAAAAATCAGGGAATTCTCATGGAATTTTATTCGAACTAAGGGAATTTTTTCAAAAATTTTCTGTTTGATTATATTTTGTTTTTATATTGCAAGCATCGGCAATCTGATTGGCCAATGATTGTGAATTATATGTTTCAAATATATTATAAATATATATCTTTCTCTTTTTGATTATATGTTCATTGTCATAGCGAAAAAATACTAAATACACAATACTGAGTACACATTTTTTATTGTAATTCTTACAATTAATGATAGAAAACGAAAATATTATGCAAATGAAAAATACTTATCTTACAAAAGTCATTCAGTTCTTCTCACTACATTTTTAAATTTAATATTTAAAATTTAAGTGGTTTATTTTTCCTTTATATGAGTGAAGATCATTAGAAAATGCAGAAAAAAACTTATTTTAAAAAGTTTCATCTAAAAATTCTCTAATTTTACCTGAAATTTTGAACAAATTATCTAAAAAAGATGTAATTACAGTATATAATTGTATTTTTTTACCAGTTGTTCAAAAACACGATTCAATATTTTGCTGTCTGCGTGCATAAAAAGGAAGGATCGCTCGACTAAAAGCTTTCTTTTCGCGACTTGGTGTTTCGAGATGTTTCTTTTTTTTTTTTTTTTTTTTGTTTTATTTTCCCAAGAACGTATCGCGCGAAATACCTCGGCCGCTTTGTCATTTCATTTGCGAGAATTTCGATTCGGTATATTAACCGCGAAAGACCGGCCGCCGCGTTTCTGCATGCCGTTTATGCTGGCGTGGCTTTTCACATTCCTACAGCTCTCCTTCTCCAGGGACAAACAATGTTAACGACCATACGAAGGGATCGGGATTCCATCTCTACCGGGCGATACATAAATAGGCCTACGCTTTTACTCGGGGACCAGATATACGCGTACTCGTGTTATTCTTCCTTTTTTTAAGCGACTATTTTTAGAGATCCGACGGAATTTCACGCTTCTCTGCGACGTACTCTCGCACTCCTCTTTCTCTCTTCATCTCCTCTGCCTTCTCTTTTTTCTTCATTTTGTCCTTTCTCTCTTTCTCGAACTCTCTTTGTGATGCGCTTCTGTCTTAACGTCTCTTTATAGCACGTCATGCTTTCTCTCTCTCTCTCTCTCTCTCTCTCTCTCTGCAGCTTGGAATTTTGGAACGTCAAGAGCATGGTCTCGTTAGATATGCAAAAAGAAAATTAAGTTTTCGCTCCTTTTTGCTTTTACCGAGTCGTCAGAGGAAAATTTGCAGTAGCAATGAATTTTGGTCAATTTAGAGTTTGTCGTCAGACATATGTATAGTCTTGAAAGCATTCATAATAAAGTTACGATTCCTTTGGATATTTAAAAATCTTTTATATCTTTAAACACTTTTTTAAAAATTTCCAAATATTTAGATACCGAAATCTTTTTCTGCGCATAAAATATATTACGCATTCATAATGTTTCATGACATTTGCTGTGACGTTACGCAGTAGTAATATGAAGATAAATAAAAATTATTCATTAAACGAGACACTTATTTTGAGTAATTTTCAAAAATTAATACGGTATTTATTATTATTTTGTTTAAATGTCAATTAATATGGACACGTGTCAATTAGTATATGGATACACGCACGTGACTCTTGATTTAAAATTGAAAGGTAGACGGCCGATTAGAATTTTTTATGCAAATTTGTGCATTTAAATAGTAGCGTTTCCCAGCGGTTTAACCTCTGGAGATTGACCTTAGATGCGTTGCGCCTGCCGCGTGGGCCTTAGGGGCCCGCGCGTGGGGAACGCAGACTCGAGTTCGACGTCCTACGTCAGAGAAATTATATCATTGGCAACGTGGTGAGTAGGATGGATATCCTGACGATGACATTCATCGAGTCGGTTTATATATCTCGGTGTAATTTGTCGCCAACTGACTTTATCACGAATTAAGCGCGCACTATGCTCTTGAAATTCGTAAGCACGATACTCGCGCATTTTGAAAGGATCGGATTGATTTTTATCGCTCGCGATATCTATTGTATTTTCCGACATTTTTTCATGCATAATAATATATACGTGGATTGGATCGGCGAGCGAGCAAAATTGAGTCACGAGTCAGTCGTGAATGCGAGAAGCGCGATTATCGAGACGTTATCATTCCGCGATAACGAGCAACCGAATATCTCGTACTCCAGATTCGGATACGGCTACTGTTTACCCGCGAATGTGCACTTTCGAAAGCCCTTCCCTTACCTCGCGAGACGATTTTCGGTAATCCTTCGAATCGCATCCCCCGAAAATGAAGATTATTATGTAAGGCATAACACTAGGGTTGCCAGATGTCCTCCAATCGGGAGGACAGTCCTCTAATTTAGTAAAATTTTTTCTGACCTCCGGAGGACGCTATTTGTCCTTCAATTTCAGCAAATATTTTCCCCCTTTTTTTCGCCAAGCGGTGCTATTTGAGAAGAAACTAGAGACCTCCCTGCTTCCTTCCTAGACGATAGATATAATACGGTATATATAATAGATATAGTTTAAAATATATTATATATATATATGTAATAAATATATAATTAGGGCTGCAATATTTATTCATTTTTATCCATCTGCCCATTCCATGTCCTCTCTTTTTTTTCGTAAAACTGCTTCGTGTTCTCCATTCAGGATTTTCAAATCTGGCAACCTTACCTACATAACACATTCGTATTTTCTTTCTGTTTGAAATCATCATAATATGTTTCAGATTAG